>NC_137458.1:143196959-143459903 GCF_964235325.1 Thermobia domestica
GTACATAAATACTGAATTCATTCACTGCCTTTATACTAACTTACAGTCTACTTTATCTGCAGAAAATTTTGTTTCACTCTTCCTGTGAGTACTGTACTTCTATCAAATAAGGCAGTTTTGTATGTTGTTGTTGTTTGGTGATGTTTGCCATACAAATCCACGTACTTCTATTTGACTGTAGGGAAGGGATTGTAGGTTATGCAGAATACTTACAATGTGTATCCTAAGCAGGTAGAAAATATATGTCAACAGTACTGATTGTTTATCTTCTCATGAGTTTCTCAAGTTAGGCAAATGGAAATTGGTGCAAGGGCTGAATAAAATTAATACAAGATTGTTATAAGGGGCGATCAACTGAAACCCGTTCAGTGGTCACAATTCATTAAATAAATTTTATTTCGAGCGGAAACTTGTACACTATCTAGAGGCGTCTATGGTTAGCGGGCAGTAAAAATATTGTTCAGAAGAAGTGACCATGAGCGTTGAGACTCTTGCCCCATTGTCACTAACTTCCGAATGACGTCCATGTAAAATTTGAACGGCTGACTATCAAACCAATCACGCACAGCGTCCTGAATCTCAGCATCAAACTGAAATCTCTGACCTTTCAATGCCTTCTCTAGACGCCCAAAGATGTGAAAATCACAAGGTGAAAGATTAGGGCTGTAAGGCGGGTGTCACAACATTTCGCAACAACATGGGCTTCACCAGAACGGTGATAATCAGTGGTTTGTTCACGCCCCTTCCGAAACATTCTGCCCCAGTCCACCACTGTTGTTTTGAAGACTCATGCATCACCATTTACGTCTTTCATACGCCAGAACGCTTCAGCTGCTTAACAGCCTTCGGCACTTAGAAACTGGATGACGGTACGCTGGTCCTGTTTGGACAGAGTGGGAATCTTGAACGCTATTTTTCACTCGTTGTACCTGCGAAACGGAAACACGTATGAACAATATTCCTACACCCAACACAGGGACATTAGCCATTACGCACTATTAAACAAACAATATTTTCCTACATACTATTACCAATAATACATGAGACGGGTTTCAGTTTATCGTCCCTTATATAATTTGTACTGGACTTTATGAACAGAAAAGCAAGGTTACATCCTTTCAACCCAATCGCCTCCTACGTCTTATCATCTTCTGTTACTCGTGTGGAAGGTGTCGTACACCGTCAGAGCGTCAATCTTTGACAGTGTCCTGCAGGGGTCGCCACAGGGCACGGATGACGGCTTCTCTTGTATCGTAGTGCTTCCTGCAAAATGGTTCATTCACTTCTGCAGAAATGTCGTCAGTAAATATTTGAAAACATCGCAGTGCACTGCGTCTGCATACCATTTCAATTTTGGTAGACTAACATTATACGTCTTTCCAAAGCAATTGTTATTGCGCTTCCTCTTTCCTCCTCTACATTACGGTACTAATGCTTTGTACTAAAAAAATACACAGTCATTATCACTCGCCACACTTAAACGCCTCACATTCTCTCATCAGCTACAAAATTCTTCTCCTTCGTCACCAATTTAGTGTCCCAGGTAAGAAACGTCATTGGGCTGTTACTAGGTGTATTAAGCATATAATAAATTAATAAAAGCGTATTGCATACTAAAATAGTAAAAGTCTATAGAGGAAAATATAGGATGAGAGGTATTACCACCTCCCACGTTGTGACACGAATGTACGGAACTCTTGTAGTGCTGAGACACAGCTCTGATGTAAGAACAGAGTTGCAACTATCTTTTTATCCAAATATATAAACTTCTCATTGAAAATAATCTGACACATACTCAAATGTTCTCGAAAAGTTTGCTTGTAAGAGGCAGGAGCAAAAAGGGGGCTATTTCGAAATCCCCTCCTCCACATTCAAATCAATGTTAACTGTCTCAGCACCACATGAAAAATACTGAACCGTTTGAAATAAAATTTTGAACATAATACTTTATTTGTGGCTAGTTTTTATCAAGTCACTTTTATTAAAATGTGCACATTATAAGGAAAGAGAGAGTTCAAAATTTATGCCAAAAATTAGAGTATCTTAAAGCCTCTCAACAGTCTGAATATATTTGTTTTTAAAATAACTAAATTTTGGATCAAAATAGGTTTACATAATTTAATTTTGATAGGAATCTGTATTCTAAGGGCGATAGAGTTTTCGAAATTTCTCACAAGAAGTAATGATTGTTAGCTTGAAAACAATTGAACATAATAATCTAAAGTAAATCTATAATTATTTGTATTTCATTTTTACAATAAACAACAAGTTAAGCTGCAAATACCTTGTTTCAATTAAAGAAATAAAATAATAATGTACTGTGTTATTTTGAAGCTTATCATCCCTTCAACAGTGAGACTATATGAGTTTAACGTGGTATCCGAATTACACGAGCTCCAGCCGGAATCGAACACGGATATCTCGGGCCAAAGACTCATATTCTAATAATATAACTAAGGAAGAGCTCACAATAGGAACGTAAACATTATGCCACAACCCTAAGAAGTATTCTTACACAAGATAATGTAAAGTAACAGTTTTACAAGAAAAACTCAAGTAAGTGCTACGTAGTAATAAAGAAGATAAACATAAGATTTTGTGATTTTGTTGTAGTAAGAGCAGCGCCGAAGCTTAGTTTTTTTTGGGGGGGGCGCATTAATACGCGTAGTTGGGCCCCCTAGAAAAAGTTAATTTTCTAATTCTTGGGCCCCCTCTTTCCATGTTTCTCTTACTCTTTATGGGCCCCCTGAAGCCTGTGGGCCCTCCCTCAAGGCAAGGTCTGAAGGGCCGTTAGTTACGCTCCTGGGCCCGTCCCATACATGACAAATTAATTAAGGGGACAATATTGACCAATCTTAAAGCCATACCAATAAATATTACTTGTAGGGCCCCTAATAGACTATTTTACTGAAATGGGCCAATGACTCATTTTTGTTTTATTTACCTTTTGTGTGCTGTTTTGTTTATGTAATGTAGTGAACCTTCAGTGTTTATGTAATGTAGTGTTTGATACTTCATTTATAATTTCATATTCGTATCGTACGTATATGGAGTAAGAAAATTTTGACTTAAAATTGCCCCCCCTCGAACGGCGGGGAGCTTCCCTGGGGGCAGTTGCCCCCTACCCCAACAAGTTACGGCCCTGAGTAAAAGTTAACTCTTAGATTGCTGAGTAATAATAATAATAATAAAAAACAGTTAAGAATTAAACTAGAAATCATTTCCATTGATAACATCAGTGAGTACTTTACAGTTCATTTACTATGGTGGGATTGTTATTATAGTTAAACCTTGGGTCATTACAATTGTAAAAGCCAATCCAGTCTTAAAAAAAAGGAGTCTTATATTGCTTTAATTGCTAAAGTAATAGGTAAATGTTTATTAACCCTAAAATGCATGTTGATGCCAATTTGCACCATAGTGAATCAATAACAGAAAGATAAAATGTGTACATTAGTGAAAAGCGCACGCCAATGGCATATGGCACCAATGGAGTTAAGATTTCTACCACATAGTTTTGATTTAGTGACATAGATCGGACAGAGTGTGTCAGAGAGCATCAGAAAGCATATAGAAAACACATAACGTGCACATTTGTCACTTGTAAATTTTTTCACAAAATCTTTATTTTTTTTTTTTTCGTTCTCTCAACAACAAAAAATCATTGGTTCAGAATCTTCCATACCGCATGGTTTCTGCTGCTATTGACACTAAACTCTGTTTTCACTAGCGTAATACAACCATGACATCTATCTTGTAACTTGATACCCCAGAAGTAAAATCATAAAAAATAATATTATTGGATATTATTTACATTTATCTACGTAATGCATAATGAAAGAAAGAAGAAAATAATTTCAACACGAGCAAAATTAATTCGTGCACTAAAGGGTTAAATACTGTATACGTGAAATAATTATTTGACAAATAATATTTAACTAAGTTTTAGAAATATTTGTGTTCCTATTAGCTGGACCTCTCACCATTAGAAGGCAAATAACGATAAGTACAATTTGCTCTAGCAGAAAGATATTACACTCTAAAAACGGTAGAGTTGGAACAAATGATGATGCAACAATATGGCTCTAGCAATACTAATGGCTGGGAGGAAAACATTATATGGTTAAAAATATAGCTGGATCAACAAAATGTAATACTGTCGCAGTCAGTTTTGTGATGGTAAAAACTATGTCATCTATAGTACTTGTAATTATAAAATCTTGTGATGGTCTTGGTATTTCTAATTATGTAGCAGTTTTATAATTACAAGTACCATGATTGACATGGTAGTTATCATCATAGAAATGACTGCGACAACAATACATCTTGTTGATACAGCTATGTTTTTAACCATATAATATTGTCCTGCCAGCTATGAGTATTGCTGGAGCAACATGGTTGCATTCAATCACATTTCTAGTTCTTATAACTATACCGTTTTTAGAGTGTATTGGCAACGAGCGGACAAAAAATTTGTGTTTTTCTATTGTCTGAAAACCTATGCATGCAAATTTACTCTCAAGCATATGATATCAATTGAAGTGTGTGTTAGCTGGGACAATGCTATAGTTAAAAAAATAGAGTTATTTGTAATTTTGGACTATGATTTCATTAAGCACGCTGTTTACTATTGTTTTGTTAATGTAATACTGAAGAATTTGATGATTATATACTTCAGCATAAGTTTCCTCTTTATAGTTGATGCCGTTGCTTTACAATATTAATTTTTAGGATTACAATTATTTTTTTTTCGTTTTCTTTTCGCTTTTATCTAACCTATAGATGATTTTTATACTTACCCATGTAAGTTATTCATTGATATATTATAAATATCTCATCTTTCGATGAGTTTTCTTTCCTTAAACACTAATACTATAACTATAATTCTTTAAAACCGCTAATAATATCTTATTAACTATCGTATTTGGTTGTGTTAAAGATTTTAAGTCAGCTTCGTTCATCGCACACAAAGTTTAAATACAGTTTGGCTTAAAACCAGTTAAACTAATACACGGTATGGTAGAATATCGGTTTTATCCATTCTTGGCCTGAGATCGAACCTATCAACTTTTGCACCAGAAGTGGGCTTTGTACAACCGAATAACATTTAACTACCGTGAAACGAAGAAGAAAACAATAACATAGACGTCTATAGACCACGTCGTTACGAAATACATTCATGTTCAAGACTTAAGCGAATGGAAGGTACGGATAACAGTTATAATCATGAACAATTTGTATAAAAATGATCCTGCTTGTTCACAACCGTGAAACAGGTACCTGTAGAGAAAACAAACGCTTGCAAAGACACATGAACACTGAAAAAACTGAGTGAAAGATTTGTATCATATGGGTCACCATTTGTTGTCCGTCACAGGTCTGGGTTTTTCTTTAACAGAAATGTTCAATATAGCTAAGCAGGCTCCACAGCATCCACCTATACCATATATTAGACCATCTGTCAGATCCCATGCTAAACTGTCGCAATCTTAAACAAGCATCCTGCCGAGTTACGGAACTGACCGTGGTGAAGGTCTTAAAGCTACAATCCGTTGTTTCAAGAGTATTCTATGCATGTTCAATGGGATTAAAGTCCGCCTTATTGCAGATTGATGATAGTATGTTCCGGTATCAGTTTCATCTCAACAAGTGGCTGGTTCTTATACAGCATCGATTTTTAGAATTACAAAAAATGAATATTTCTTCTCGATTATCTTGAAAATATTTACCATATCATTTTGTAAAGCAATATAAGATCTATTGATTTGTATATGAATTATCTCTAGACACTTTCCTTTGTTAAAAGTTAATAATATTGTAAAAGTACGGTATTGATATTCTTTCTAATGCAAATTGTCCTATTGTTTTCAAACCTTTCTTTCGTTTCAGAACCATAACGTTCGCTACTACGCTATTCCTGAATACAAAATCTTTCCCAGTTGTTTGACCTTATTCTACACAGACAGATATGTCTCTATTTGGTCCGACTGAATAGCCAGTAGGATACATTTGACACCAAATAAACTCTCTCTCTCTCTCTGTGTGTGTGTGTGTGTGCGTGTGTGTTTGTGTTTGTGCTTTCACTGCACCCTACTGAAGGAGAGAGAGGGAGAAGAGAGAGAGAATGTGGCTTTTGGTTACTCAGGTATTCAAGGCAGAGAGACCGAAGCGCAGAGGCAGCCTATCGGATCCAATAACGTGCTTCCCACCTAAGCAGAAAGTTGGTCCGGACATTTGCGGTTTACGATTACGCGTCCTTCGAGAATCGATGACAAGTAAACCCAAATACTGCTTTCGCTAATGCCTAGCTCCAGCTTGAACGAGACGAAAAGCATTCACAAATGCATTATATATAGTAACAACAAATTATATGAAAAGACTAATCTGTATTGCATAAATTTTTCAAATCACGTATATTTTTTTTTCTTTTGCTATTGTTAGCTATATCCTTTGATTTTTCAATTTTGTGTCATGTTTAGGTGGTAGATAAGGCTACATATAGCCTTAACCTCGACATGTAAAATGAGTCAAAATAAATAAATAAATAAATAAAAAGAATATACGTGATTATTTCTTCATTAATACTACTACAATTATTAGCGTTTACGTCACTTATTAAAATGAAACTGATATTCAAAATTTTTCACTAATCAGGTTTTTCATTATGATACTTGAGGGTACAATGGTAGGGCACTTACCTCTACTGTGTGGAGTCTCTAGCTCGATTTCCGGCTAAGTAAATTTGTGAGAAACAACCTCGTAACCGTGAGTTTTCTCGGGGTGTTATCGTTTCCTCTTACATTCTCATTCTATCAGTCTTCCATTATCATTTACTTACCTTAATTATTTGTCTCCCTTAGCCTCAAGAGCATAATCGAGGGACGTTAATTGAAAGATCTTCATATGATACTAGGAAGACCATAATGTAATTTGCGGTTAAGAGTCTTCATCCCGGCGAAATTAAAATACCGCTAATTTTACAGTAATTATGTCATATCTTCAAATAGATAAAAGATAATTGAAATATGGAACAAGAGCGCCCTAGACAATATTATTTTGCGTGAGGTACCGTTATCACAAGTCACCTAGTGGCTTTCCGTTTTCAGCTGTTTAGAAACGCGAAAATAAATGCCGATTTTCAAAATAGCTCGAATTCGAAAGCAGATAAGTGAGTCGTGATAACGGTATCTCATGTAAAATAATATTGTCTAGGGCGCACTTGTTCCACATTTCGATTATCTTTTATCTATTTGAAGATATCTCATAATTACTGTAAAATTAGCGGTATTTTAATTTCACCGGGATGAAGACTTAATGAGATATGGCCAGAAAAATTATGTCTAACTGTTAAACTTCAATTTTCGTTTAAATCTCTCTAATATTGTTTAAAACTAAGACATTACAAACAGACCATATTTATCTGCGCAGAAAATAAAGTACGTGTCGTACGCGCTTACATGCGTAGATCTTGTAGTTTTTAGACTTACCGTACGACTATATGTAACAACTTGCAGGAAACCTATAACTGAAAACATATATCTTATAATACTTTTCGTATAAGTGTTCCATTTATATGTACTATCCGTATGAAACAAAGAAATGTATATAGACGGTCAGGATCTCCTATACAAATGGACGTATATAACATATAGTTGACGTATGTAACATACGTATACGTATGTAATATACGGAAGACTGTTAAATGTCAGACATCCTGCAGCATCATGATGTAACATATAAACAGTAAAAGACAGTGTGTACGTAGCATATGGATAATGTATGCTCCGTACAGATTTCGGTAGTAAAGATATGGATTCCGTATATTTGTACAATATACTGCTCTTCGGACAACGGGTTTTTCTTAGTGAGAAAAAATGATATGCTCTATGGTAAATTATCAAGTATAATTTTCGAAAAACTCAAGAAAAAAATTATGGTGTTAATAAATTTGTCGTTCGTTTCCGCTATTGTACCCGTTGATAGTTTCTAAACTACTCGAATATACGTATTATCTCTTCATTTATGTGACGCATATGAAAATCATACACTGTTAACTAGTAGATAACATTCATTGTGTTTTTGGATTCCTTCTGACAGTGGCACACATGCTTTTCACAGTGAAACCTTTACTATTAACAGTGACGCACATATTGCTGAAACTAACACACATATTTTTTTGTGAACATTATCCTTGCAGTAGCACCAATGTTCGTAATATGCATGGGAAGGGAAAATAGTAATGAAGAAAATAATTGAACGGTTCATAAACTTCTGTCTTCTGGCTAAAGAAAGTCGATAGCGAGAGTGGTAATGATCTAGGGTTCTCAACCTCTTCTCTCAGGCAGTCGTCCCTAAATAAAGCGGTAAATTCAGTACACTTTACGAAAAATATTACGAAAAAAGCAATGAGAACGATATTTGCGTACCAATTTCCCATAGAAGTAAATGAATCTTTCATTTCTTATAGTCCAAGAAAATGACTTATTAATTAACCCTTTCGTGTGCAATGGGAAGAGGAGTTCCCGCCAAAGGAGCAAAAGTATGCTCTAATTGGCTCCACTGGGAAGCAATATTCGCATTAGTTATGAGTTTTTTTTACTATGGAAATGGGAATTGCGTTAGAGAAATTAATTCTTTTGTCTGTTTGGTTGTTTTGAGTGTGTGTGTTTAGTAACATAGAGAAGGTATCGTCCCATCAATTGTAGAAAAAATTGGCCCACGAAAGGGTTAACATCGTCATTGGTGAAAGTCTTTTATGGGAAGCGTGTTGGGAAAATCGTATCAATATAGATGAGAAGTGACGATTTTACTAACTTGTTTTTGTTGTTCCAAGGAATGGAATAAAGATACATTTTACTATGTCAGAAAATAAGGTGTTTTGGGTAAATTAATTTCGTTACGGATAATGAAAATTATTTTGAATAACAATTTCTAAAAAAAAAGTGTAAATTGTACCGCTTTGAATGCAAGAGAGCTGCCGAAGTAGCTTTCAATTTCTGCGAAAGTTTCGATTCACTTGACGATCTAAAACAAAACTGATTTCTGTAGAGAAACTTTTCTTCTGCGAGTTTTCCTGAAAGAATTATTGTTAAACATTTGCGTCCTTTATCAGCTGCAAGGGGTATATAAAAAGAGACATAAAGTTTAAAATTGAATCTTGAAAATTATAAAATGTTTCGATGGTCTGGAATCCTGAATAGAACCGAAGATCTTGAACAAAAAAAAAATAAATAAATAAATAAAAATAGCTGACTATACAGTAGAACAAGCAATTTAATTTTTAAGAAATTAAACTTATCAGAAATGATAATAAGAGGGTTATTTTTAAAGTAAGGAGTGTATTTTACAGAATAACGAAGTAAATAAACATTGTTGCAAAGCAAATATATAGTTTCTGAATTTTCATACAATATTCCCTAATATATACAATGACATATGTAACTTCCCTGTTGGGTTTAGTAACCGGATGACTAACTATATTTTTCAATCGGCGGGCTACTCGACTTTCTTCAGCATATTAACCTCACAGTACCAAGCGTATAGACTGACCCATGGATGCAAACGACAGCTCATTGTACGCAAGGGTTGCCGGAAGACTGCACATGTGCACTTATTCTCAAGGGTACGTGAGATCTCAGACGGTATCCATACGGATCTTACTTAATATATAATCCTCGTATAAACGATTCCTTAAACTCAGACGTGTTTGTTTTTGTGTGAATAAATGTTGTCTATTTCTGATCAGCAGTAGATATAAAGTCTATAAAATGTTAGATGATAAATATAGTTTGAACACGAGTGCAATAACCAAACAATAAAGGAAGAAGGCCACACGATAAATTATTAACGTTACACCTCATAAAGAGGTGTATGGGCATTTTCTCGTTGCATGCGCTCCGCCATATTCAGAGAGAAATCGTTATAATTCTTCCGTAGACATAAGAGGATGAGCCAAAGGATGTGGTTTTCCTGTATCCGCTCTCTCACTGGTTATTTAAAATTCATTTAGTCAGGGAAATTTCCGCTTCTACCCACCAATAATAATTTTCCTGTCTTCTTCACTTCTTATTTTCTTTAGGTTTTTGGGATATTCTCGTGTCAAGAGCTAATAACTTTTTTTTAAAATCTATCTCCTTCCTTCCTTCCTTTCATTGGTTGTTATTCTTCTAGTTTGTGAAAAAAACTACATAAGCATTAAATTGATTTTTCTATATAAAAAAGCAGAGAACAATTTATAGACTTCTACTACTGTTCTAAATAATTTAGTTGCCATATTTTTATGGGAATGTTTCTTTCCTATCTGAAAAGTTAAACACAGTGATGCCTTGGAATATGAATTTAAACCGTTCTAGAAACCCTGTTTGAGTTCCAAATCGCTCACGTTTCATTTTTCCTTTAAAATAATATAAACTGGTATAATTTGTTCCTGGATTCCACGAACTGGATAATTTTAACAGTAGATACAACGGATTTGAAGGTAAAGTTTTAAAAATTGCAAATATAGACACTTAAATAAAAGTTTTTTTTTTTTTTTTACTACGATGGCGAATACACAGTACGAAAAAAGACTCAAAGCATGTGCAAAGGAACATGGAATTAGCAGCAAAAAATCACATGAAATGCTATCATTCCAACTTAAGGAAAACGAAGTGAACAACAAGGCGCATGGTTGCACAGTGGATACTTTCGTTAAAACACAAAATACATGCTGGAAGTTCGGTTTTCAAAACAGCTTTCGTACTCTGATGTAAATTTTCTTGAGTTTTTCGATTCTTTTCTAAGTTGTTCAAGGTCTGGACTGTTCAGATTCCTCAACCAATACTGTACTTCATACCATGCATGCTTAAGGTTACCAGACTACTCGAAATCTCAGGCTATCACTCGTTTCTGAGAGGGAGACTGGATTTTTTCCCCTCTGTTTAAGTATCGCTAAAGCCTAAACGTAAATGTCTCATTTCTATGCAAACCAAATGCAGTGTACAATGTTTTAATTATTAGAATATATTGGAAGAATACAGAAGGGTGGAAGGCAATAACTTCAGCGAAGTGCTTAAAAATTAGTATGAAATCTGGGTTTTAAGAGCATTTATCCAAATAAACAGATCACAAGACATTTTGACCTCCCTCTTTCAAATGAAACATCCTAGCTATGTCGCTGAAGGTATCATATCTAATTTTTTTTTAAAATATAAAATTGATTACTTACATAGGTTTCGCTTCCCCTAATCCAATGACTGTAGTGAATACCTGTAGTTAATAACAAAGGCAGTATGCGAAAAACGGTGTGGTCTCTTTGATACGGTATGTTGAGAGGGAAATTTCTCTATGTACATTGTGATCATGAAATTTTCAGAGAATTTTGAAATGAGAACGAGATTAGAGAAACAGCAACGTTCAATGAAATATAGTAATGTAATACTTATTACATTACTATATTATGTATTATGTATTAGATTGCTTTTTAAAATTGTTAACTAACTCTAAAGACGGAAATTCTCTCATCATATTGGGAGAATACAGAAGGGCCGTGCTGTGCATGTAACTGAGTTTTAAAATGCATTCAAGTGTCATTATTATTAACCTTGTTAAAATTCAATTGTTTCTGTATACAATATATTTTACACACCAGATTTGCTGTTGAATTATTGTAGTTAACTGGAGTAAAAATTACAATAACAAGATCTAAGGACTTCGGATTATGTATTGGTAAGTCTTCAGGTACTGGGTTAGAGCAGTAGCTCACAATCGATGTGAACCGACTCACTGGTGTGTCGTGGAGTCTCATAGGGTGTCTCGTGAGATTTTAGGAGTTTAAAATCATGAAGCATTCAATAATTAGTTAAAAATCAATTGTGTGACTGGCTGTACTAAGCAACACTTTTAGGGGTACCAACAGTACTGCGTATTACATAGTCATCACTTTACACCAACATATAGATTCACATTATTATAATTTATATTATTATTATTATTATTATTATTATTAATAATAATAATAAAAATAATAATAATAATAATAATAAACGGCAATCAAGTGTGTCTCAATCTCGTGGATATTCATTAAAGTCTGCTGTCGGTCAAAAGAGATTAGGAATCACTGGTTTAGAGTAGACTACTTTCAACTGTCCATTGAATGACGTAAGAGCACGATTTAACGAAATGCAGAAGTACATAGATAATTTCTAGTTCAAAGGAGAGAATGAGACGAAGTAGAAAAATGAAAATAAACAAACGTTATTGGTGTATGACCTGTCATAATGTATGAGTAGCGAATTTCAAAAAGAAAAATGACAACATTATCGATCTTATTGTTTGCCTAATTACCACTATTATTATCAACTGCTAGTTCCATGACTGCTCCTTGTTCTTTATGTAAGATTTACCGAGAATAGGAGGAGCAAGTTGTGAAGTGACAAAATACATATTTGGAAATGATTGAATTAAAGCTATTATTCTTCCACAACATGGAATATTGGAGAGTCCAGTGAATGACCATTTTCGAAGATTCAAAATTAGTTCCGGGCGAGTATGATACATTTCCTTCTTATATTCAATAGTTTGTAAAGAGAAAGTTAGGAAGGTATGATAATTATAATATATATTATGAAGAAAAAGTACTTTAAATTATATAGGATAACAGTCATTATACGCAGGAAGAAGATATTGTGACCAATGATAGGGACTTATTAACTGACATGACAAAAAAAATTGTGATCGATACACAATGGTTCAATCGTGCAAAATATTATTTCAATACAATAAGAACTTGCATGATGATCTGTGAAACAGTAAACTACACCGGATTAAAGCGCTGGGCAAGGTTCAAACCTCATGTTAATACTAATTCATGCACTTCATAATCGATATAAGTATGGCATAAGCATGGAAAACAAAGAAACTTTAAAAACAACCTAAGTCTTGCATTTTTAAACGAAAAGAAAGGGACTTAAAATTAGGGACGACTCTGAAATATAGTCAAAACACCACGTACCTTCACAATTAATACGGAAAGAAACAATTAAGAAAAGTATGAACATTTATTCCGGCATACGAATAACGACAGAACGAAGAAAAATGCTACTTTAATATAGAGTTTGCAACTCTGATTGATGTCTAATGACTAATAGTAGCATGAGACATAAAACTTGAAATTTTATTTAAATTACAGAATCGATTGCAAAATTTTTGAATAAATAGGCTGAGTAGAGTTGGCAACATCGACTGGTTTTTCTTCACTTTCTGAATGACTTGAGTTCTTTGTCCTGAATAAAGTATGTACAACCAAGTAAAATAATTCTACAATATATAAGACATGTATATTGGAAATATGATTATACAATGGCAAGTATTTTCTGCAATGTACGAACCTAATGTCAGAATTTAAGCAATGCCTTCAAAGTATGTCACTGGAGGCCTCAAAGCCATGAATATGCCACACTAAAAGAGGATGTAAAGCCAGTTAGACCGCTGTTGCCGGTATGATATCCCTTGTAGAACTATGGACCAGCTATTGCTTAAAATATGTACTAATTTCTTTAGCCTGTAGTTTAAAATCCTACATTTTAAGAAATGTGGTTTCCTTTAAGAGGTGCTTCCGCTGAAACGAAGTAGCGTTTCATTTTTTCTGAGGCTGGAGTCCATCTAACCCACCCTATGATCGTCATAAACACATTTGACAGTTTCCTACACAATCTCTTTCTTAATACAGAATGTAAACCATCTCACAGGTTTCTAGGATTCAAAAATAACTATTTAGACTTAGGTTATCGGTATTCAGTTAAAATAAGCTTTTAACCATGTTGGTATGATGCGACTTCGATAGGACAGACAGTTTGAGCTGTTCTTACCTAGGTACGTACGTAGATATTCACACAGAATAAAACTTCTGATCAAATCATGTGAGCAACATATCTTTTTTTTTTAATTTAGAGAATAAAAGATTTCTTTTCATGGGCACATTTTCAATAGAGTCATCAAGAAAGGAATCTTTGTAGACGTGTAGTAGCTGCTCATTAGATTTGTTACAGATGCTCTCCGAGCGTCCCCAGGAACTTGATTTGATTTTGTGCTGTCAACGAAGATGAGAAGAAGCGACAGGTTTTGTTGTTACCTAGGAGACACTCGTGTAGCATTTACAGATGCCTTTTGTGTCGGTCTGATGAGCACATCTTCTGCTTCTCAATACATTTGTGAAGGGGGAAAGAAAGAAAAGAATTGTATATAGACGGGCTCTGACACAAAACAAACTATTGTAAAATAAATTAAAGGAAAAGAAGTCCCTCAAACCACCTCTATTTCTAAGGAAAGAAAGAAAATAGAATGTAATTTTGTGCTGGAATTTGATTTTTTCTGTTTTATTTTACGTTAGTTCGTTAAACGTCTTGTTGGTATTATTTTCCTATTTATTCTGTAAAAGCGGTAACTAGAAATCGTTTGCAGTTCCGTCTTAAATAATTTATTTACTTCTTGTGACAATATAATGAAAAGAAACTGATAGAATTGGAAAGTTAAGTGATATATATATATATAGGGTGTTTCAAAACAACATTGATTACGTTTGGGAGATGATTCATGACACCACAAGACAAAAAGTATAGACCAGCCTGGGTGCAGAAATTCTTCATTTCGGAGTTATAGGCTGCCGAAAACATGAAAAAAAAAACAACTTTTAGGGTCCATAGCTCAATACTATGGGACCTACCTTAGTCGGGTCAAAACTTCACTTAGAAACTAATGTGTGCCCTATCCAAATATCCAAATTTCACAATACTGCGGTACTTCCACATTTTTTATAGTGGTAGTTGCTGAGTACTTCAAATTACACGCCCGTAGCCAAGCTCCATCTATAAAAATTGTTGCATGAACACCGAAGGATTCTGAAACGTGTTTTTGGATAGCGAACATATTTGTTTCTAAGTAAAGTCTTGACCCCACTGCGGTTCGTCTCATAGTGTTGGAGTTATGGTTCTTTAAAGTTCATATTTTTTCATGTTTTCGGCAGCCTATAACTCCGAATAGAAGCATTTGCACCCAGGTCGTTAGGAATCATCTCCCAAACGTTGTCGTTGTTGTTTTGAAACATCCTGTATACATATATATATATATATATATATATATATATATATATATATATATAGGTATTATATTGCAATGATTAAGTACACTGTTAAAATGAATGTTAGAGAAAAGTATTTTTATACAGCTTCGACTGAAGAAAATATATTTCTTTAGAGTTTATCGTCCCTTGACCCGATGCTATATAACACACAGACGTAAGGAGACGATCTTAGGAATTTATCCCCCGGTTTGTACCATATACACAAAATACGCAACATTTGGCACGCCAGAATTATGAGTGAATAATCTGAAATGATATCTACGCAATGTTATCTGTTGAACGATCAAAAATACAAAATGTTTTATGAAGTGGTTCTCAAAACGAATTTCCCACGTCTTCAGTATATCGAAATCCAAGACACAATACTACCAAGCAAACATTAGCATTATGTTATACTTCCCGAACTATTTCCATCTCCTTTTAAAAAACAGATATGTTTCTATTCGTCTAGTTTGGAGATGCTTTTGTTCGTGTTTCCCATTCTGTTTTAAACTAGTCGCTCCTTTTGTCGAACTTGCTGGACATTTTTCTATGCAAGATTTAAAGGTTTAGATCAGAGTTTTACCTGCTACTGCCTGCAGCGTGGTAGGCTGAAAATCGGTCTACAATATACGTAAGCAGGAAGTGATCCTCTTTCGTTTGCTTGTTTTCACGTGACAAAGGAAAATGTCTTCAGGTAAAAGCACGGCGATTTCCTCATCATCTAGGAGGAAAGGTAGGTTTCCATTTTTATTCTTTCTTTTTCTCAAAATGTTTTGTAGTCTACTTTTTGTTGATTGTCTAGACTTTCGAAATTAATAATATTTAGTTACGTGGCGAAGGCATGAGGCATGGTTATGAGGCTTCAAAAAATATGTAAAGCCTGCTGAACATTTAGATATAGTGTGTGATTTTTTAAAATATATTTGTTTCTAAATATATTCATTTTTAATAGATTCTAAGGTACGTGAAGTCAGATTTTTCGGTGGGTCTAAGCATTTTTAGTCTAACCTCATAAATACTAAGTGTAATGCCATTTTGGTTCAATGTCAGACTGAAATGAAAAAAAAAGTGAAAATCTTTGTTTTATGCTGAGTCAGAGTAGAGTACTAAATTTATTTTCAATATATATTTTTCTACATGTAGTATAAGATCCTCAGCAAATACTCCAGTTTCTTGATGAGAGTGATATTGAAGATGGAGATAGCGATGATGAATATATTCCGATTGATCAGAATCCTGATATACTAAGGAGGAACTACATGGCGAAATGGGACTTTTGAAAAAATGTTTGGGTATAGGAGTAACAGTTGTAAAAGAACTTGCTAAATCGCTTAGCAAAGGTACTAAGATATATTTTCATAGATATTTCAGGAGTATTAATCTTCTTGATTACTTGCGTGACAACGGTATATTAGATACTGGAACATGTATAAGTTCAAAACTGTATATTTGTCCCTAGCTGCAAACTGATGCAAGTTTGAATAAAACTGGGCGAGGTTCCTTCGATGAACTTGTGAGGAAAGATGAACTTATTGCAGTTACAAAATGGATGGATAGCTGATCCGTTATATTGGCTTCAACATGTCATGGGGCTGAACCACTTGCGTATACTCGTCGCTATTGCAAGGAAAAGAAGGAGTATATTCGAGTACAACAGCCATATGTTGTGGACAAATACAATATCAATATGGATGGAGTGGACCTAACAACAGATTTGTTGCTTTGTACAGAATAAATTCCAGAACAAAGAAGTGGCCAGTAAATGTTTTTTTTTTCTCTCTCTCTCTCTTCATAGATTTACCGTTAGCAAACTCTTGGCTGTCATACGTGAAAGAGGAAAAGCATTCTGGTATTTCGAAGAAAGCAATTGCAATTTTTGGAATTCAGGTTATATGTGGCAGAGTGTTTGGTGTTTAGCAAAGGAAAGAAACGTAACAAAATTGGACCTCTGATAACACAGCACAACTAGAACAACCATCAACCAACACGAAAGAGACAGTGCTCAACTTCATTATATGCCCTTGATATTAGGATTAGTGGTGCCGAACGTCTTCCTGTTGTTGCTGGAGGATGAAAAAACTTTCAAAGTTGCAGGGAACCAGGGTGTTCCAAATCACGTAGAGTTAAGTGCAGAAAATGTGTTGTACCATGTGTTCCTCTGTGTGCAAGAACAACGTAATTGTTTTTCTTAATCTCATGAAAAGTAAATGCTGGAAAATATGTTACATTGTTATTGGTTAATATACGTAATAGATAAAAAAAATTGTAATACCAAAGTACAGAAGTAACTAAATCTTATATGAGGAGCATTATACTACTCACTATATTTACATACCGCTCACCATATAAATTTTAATTTGTACATGTATATTCATTGTCATTTATATATGAGAAACCTTTATACTAATCACAATAGGGCTATTTGAAAAAAATGTACATTCGTAGAATACTACTCAAATAAAAGTGCTTAGTGAAAAGAAAAGTATATTCCTCAACACGATATCCCATTACAAGTAGTATACCCTTATGACATGCATGTGTCTACTATGCCCAAAAGTTCAGCAGACTGAACATGACATCACAGGGCCCCAGTGGTCCGAGGCCTGATAAATAAAGCATTTCTGTGTTAAAAAGACTATAAGTGATTTGACTCAACACAACCATCCTAGTTTAGTTCACCAAACATCAGCTCGGGACTGAGGAGATTAATGCAAGAAGAACATCTTGATATTTCGATCAAGCTTTTAGACTATGCTGTAAATTAGAACAACCAAATTATCGTCGATAATGGATTTAGCTCTCAATTGCAAATACACAGCCTCTCATTGTTCAATACACACTTGTGAGACAGGATCGCTCTAAAGGACCAAAGTATATTGCAATTTGTATTGCGAAAACGCTCACTTGGGAAATATCTAGTTCAATAATTTTATTTATATTATAATATATAAGAATTGGAAAAGCTAGCCAAATATACATTCTCTAAGCTACATGCCACTCTAGTCCAAGTTAGGTAGCCTAGGCGTTAGTCTGGGCCTGGTATTATTGAGAAAAACTAAGAAAAACACTGTTGAAAGTATGGTATCATTTGCGTTTGCGGATTTGGAATCTTCAAATTCACTTCAGAATTATATCTGAAAGTGTAATTAGGAAGAAGTTCAGGAAATTAATTACATTTCTAAGATGTTACCATGACTTTAAATCGATTTGACAATACGAGCAAAATTATAATGAAAGTTCAACGTCATCATATAGTGTCAAGAACTTAAAAAAAATCAAAATATCAACATTATTCCATTCTGCTTGAACATTATTTATTATTACAGTTATTTAAGAATTGTCCAAAAATTTAACAATTTATTTTTTTTAAATAGGCAAGTAAAGTAATAAATATTCATAGAATATATAGATGGAAATACAGTTAAAGTCTGGTTTTTGGTTTCTGATACAGATTTTTGGTTTCTGATATGATGATATTACAAGTACAAATGAGAAATGAGAGCATGGTGAAAACCTCTATTCGAAAGCAATAGTCGAGAGATCTCCGGCGTTTGGCTTCAGATTACAAGACAAAATCCATCTTGGATTCGACTTTAACTAAAGACTATGAGAGCTTTTTTTTATATATAATTGCCCGGAGTTAGTGACCCTATAATGATTGGATTAAGTGATATATCACACAAGTAGAAGTGTCACATGGACGCCGAATTTCATTTGTACTGTTTCTTAATTTTATTGAAACCAGCTGTACCACTTCCGGAGTAAAGATTTCTACCGCTTCTGGTTTTAGTAGATGGATTAGATTTGGAGATGTAATATATTTTTGGGACACTTAATGAATTTCAGGAACCACTTCTCGGTATCTATTGCCGTTCTTATTTTGTAGCAATGAACGTTTAAACCGGAAGCGGTTAGTTTATTCCACCTTTGATTTGAATAGAGGATTTAGAAAGAAGATGGCATATATTCTTAGAACGCTAAAACGATTCCAAAGAACCACTTCTTCCTATATTCTTACCATTTTTACTCTTTGTACCGGAAGTTGTAGAAAATTTCTAGCACTTCCTGTTTTAGTATAGGGTTCAGGATAAATATAAAATATGTTTTTGGGATACTTAATCGAACACAGGGAACACCTTCTCCCCATGTGTTACCAGTTTCTTCCTTTCTTTTGCTTTTCTTCTTTCTCCTTTACTTTCTTTCTTTCTTTCTTTTTTTTTTGCTTTTTTAGAGCAACCCACATTATGCTTTATTGTTTGTTTAATTACGCTTTATTTTTTGCAAATTATGCTTCATTGTTAATTTCAATCATTGTTTTACATTCATCGTGTATAATGCATAATATTTACTATACATCAAATATTCTAAATATCTGGATCTATTTATTAATATTTTATGCAACCAGTTTCTTTTTCATATTTAATGGACTTTCCACTTATTGCACTTAAAGAAAAAGGCAGTCGAGTCAGTTTTTTCTATCACTTGTGTACGCCTTAGAGATGCATATATACAGAAAGGAAAAGTAAAAGATGCCAGCAAAAACTGCAGAAAGTGCTCAAGTTCAAGAGGTATACATAATAATACAGTGTGGAGTTCTTGTGTACTATTCATAGTTGACGCAAAGTTTTCTTCTTTTACTTTTTCTTTTCTCCACATCAAATTATTACACAGAAAAGTTTACAGGAATAAAAAAGGGCTTTTCATTGTTGCATTGTTATGATCTCAATGATTTTGCGTTGTAAATATTGGTTAAAAATTTTTTTAATTCATTATGTTAAACTTGCAGGTAAACAGAATTGTCCAAGAATTGCACTCTATATTTTAAATTATGCTTTATGCTTTATTTACTAAAATTATGCTTTATTATGCGTTGAAAATTAGTTTCTTCTGGACCCTTAGACAACAACAACCATGTTCAAAGTACCAACCATATGTGTAAATTGCTATTATGATTTTTATGCTTTTGGATTGCCCTAATGATTAACGTTTTAACTGGAAATAACCAATTTCTTTTACTTTCAGTAGATCGATCATTTATATTAGCGAAATCAATGATTGATCAAGTAGTTCCAGAGGTTAATTTTTTGTGTGTGGGGGGAGTTGTATGTGTGTCCGAATGAATAAACACACAAGCAGACATTGTAAAAATGTAAAGGAGTTTTGGTAATCTGAAGTCGTTAAGGAAATAATTAAATGATCATGGAGATAATTGTCTCGTATGGGCAAATTAAAAGAAGAAAACTGATGGTAGAAGCCCTCATTTCTCTCTCGAGGGGTTCCTGCTTATGAAAGCTTCTAGTGGGAAACTGTTTCATTTCTTTTCATATTTACATTTTATCAGTCTCCTTTTATGATCATTCAATTTCATTCCATTCCCTTTATCATACAGCGCAAAAGAATGGAATTTTTCATTTACAACTGAGAAAATATTTGTTTTTATATTCCTTATGAGTTTTGAATAATTTTCTGTACTGTACATTGACACACACACACACACACACACACACACATATATATATATATATATATATATATATATATATATATATAGATATATATAGATATAGTTTTCATTTTTAAAACCTCCTCCGTGGCAAATTTAAGTATTCTTTTCATATTCATTGAAGGAAAATGTACACTTGTATAGTGTACATATTTTTCAATTTTTTGTTTTACCAATGAAAACCGACCAACAGTCACTCAAATTCATTTGTGCTCATTGAAGTGTGGTGTTCGGTGTTCACTGAAGATTGTGCATAGACAGTGTTGCTACCTGTTGGTCAAACATTGTCTGTTTGCTTGGCACTGTCTGTGCTTGGTGAAAATTATGCTTTCCTCGTATTTTAAAATTGTGTTTTTATTGAGTAAACAGGGGTGATCAAAATAATTAATTGCTCGTTTGTGTATTGCAGAAAACTAATTTTGAACGTTACATGCCAAATACTCATATAGTTTTTATTAGCGTTAAAATGCATTTGAGAAAAACCATGTACACTATACTGTACATTTTACCTTAGTCCCGTGGAGAAGTTCTACTCAATGCAATGTGTTTTTTGTTGGATTTTGGTTCAACGTAGGTAAAAAAAAATCTTACAGTTTTACATAACGCGATTATGCCAGCTAGGCTAAAGGAGACGGTGATTATGAGAAATGGGGTCAATGGTAGAATGAAGAAAGTGGGAGAACACGGGAGAACCCCGAGAAAACCCACGCACACGGTGTTTGTCCACCATAAAGTTCACTTGAAAGTAGAAACATATCAGATATTGCACACCCAAGTGGCAACGAGGATCATGTGGCAAACATAAACACAAATGAGAACAAATCTGAAAATGGCGTGTGTTTTAGTGATGAAGCGCAAACCTGAACAAAGTAGATGATCTTCCTACTCATGATGGTGGGATGAACCAACCAATTGCAAATATCAGACATACAGACAGTTTAGGTTTTACTTTCTTTGTCAAAAATACCAAATACATTTGTTTCTAAACCAAAAATGAAATTTTTTCTGTGAATTGCACCAAAAGTGGTTTCTTATGGTTTGTAATCACAAAACAGACTTTTCTATAGTACATTTTTTCATACTCGAAAGTCTAGTACAGTGTTCTGAAATTGGTCATTTTATGTGTACTATATAAAAATGCTACACGGAAAATGTATAACGAGAATATTTATATATCTATACATTATATATTATTATTAAATAATAATAGCAGCAAAGACTTTTATATGGCTATTAACAGCTTACACTTCTTTTATTCTGAAAGATGACTACTTGAAACCATTACCTCACAAAATATATTTGTCTTCATAACAACCATATCATCTTGACAACCACATCAATAACTAATCAACAAACCTTTTCTTTTCTTTTTCAATATACCTGTTTCTGTTCAATTATTGCGCCTCTGATCATTTACCTAAAACAGGTACAGATTGATAATGTCGTTTACATCGTTATAAATGTACATTATAATGTACAGTTTGAAAAATATATGTAGATGTATATATTTTTTTAAAATTTTCATTATAAAGCAATTTAAGGGTTCAAAATTATATTAAGATTAGGGTTGCCATATGTCCGTATTTTGTACGGACTGTTTGTATTTTGGGGCCGGTATCCGTGTCCGTATTGTACAAAGCATCAAATAGGAAAATGTCAATATTTGACAGCTTTTGGAGCTACCCGAAAATTTCAGAGTCGGTAATCATTAAAATCTCGGGCGAAAATAATTGTTTTTTCATCATATAACTTATATTTTAGTTGCTATTAATAAAGTAGGTTATGTTTTTAATAAATGTCTCAATTTTCCATTCTAGGCTTCTTTTGGTTAGATTTAATATACGTAATTTAATTGCAAGATTTATTATGCCTGTGTTAATGAAAGAAAATTAAAAAAAAAAACATGTTAGTTTCCGATAGTGATTTAAGTATTACAGTAAACAATTGTGTGATAACCTAAAAAGGTTACTTTTAGATAAGAAATTTCAAAATATTTATTTTGTGTTTCTTTGATGGGTCGTCAGTTTAAGGTTTGTCCGTATTTTGGATCAAAAAATTGTGGCAACCTTAGTTAAGATGCATAATTATAATTTTATCTCAAGTAAATCAATAAGTGTCCCTAAAACATACCTAAGTTCAATATACAGTATACTGTAGAAATCCACATAGAAGGTTAAACTTGCTTATTTAACCTTTTATATGATGGACGAATTCAGTTAACACGCTTTCTAGAAATATCTTGAACAATATGGTTTTGCATAGCAGTGTGGGTGTTTCTCGGAGCAAACTAACCTCATTATGCAAGATATTTTTGCTTCATTCGTAACAGGATTTATATCTTAATGTTTGTTTCAATGATAAAGCCATAACTAAAATATGTATGAGAGGTTATTCTTTAACCTCCTTTAAGCCATCAGAGTGTTTCCTGTGTCACTCAGAGCGGGGATAAGACATTATCCAATTTATTGAACGTCGTCCATCTCCGGCACCGATAGAAAATATCTGAATTTCAATCATTTTGGAACTGCGAATGTGAAAGCAAAACGAGTTCAATCGAAGCGCCAAAGCCAAGTGTGAACTACGTTATTTAATTCAATTTCTCCAGGTGAAAGGACAGAATACAGCCGCAATTCATTGTCGAATGACTAAGTGATGGATGTGTGGAGGTACTTTAAATACTTTAAGGATAGTCTTATTAACATTCAAGACGAGAGAGTCAAGGATGGAAATCTGTGGTGGTATACTTCATTAATGAACATGTGAGTCATGTGGTTCATGAAAGGCATAGATAATGATTTCTGAATTGTATAATCTTGGAATTTCACGGAACTTAGCAGTTCTCTGGAGAAATCTAATTGCATTACGTAGTTCACACTTGGTGGGCGCTTCGATTGCATTCGATAAGTTTTCACGCTCGCGAGTCGGCAATGATTAAACGGTAGACGCTTTCGATTAATGTGTGGAAAGAGCGACGTCCAATAAACAACTTTGTCTCATCGTCATTCTCCTCTAGTGAAAACTAAGAGACCTCATATAACTTTGAGAGGCAAGTTAGCAGAGCCAGTGAAACTATAAGAAAACTGGGATCTCTTTTACTTGCCTCTGTTTGATATGCATTCACCTCTCCTAAAGAGTTCTATAAGTCAGGATTTTCTCTAAAACTTTAGCTTTTCGTAGAGCCGTACACGCATATAAGCAGTAAGTTTAAGTTGTTCTTAGAAGGAAACAATTTCTTTAACAGGAAGTGTAGTCTATAGAGGAAACGCAGAACGAGGAAAACTTGCAGTTGATTACAATGGACGATGTCCAATAGAACAGGAGGAAAGGATATAACTGGTTACTTTTTTTCTTATTCCTTTTCTTCTTTCCTCCTTGAGTTCTTCCGTTTAGCCTGAGGGGTTCCATTATCACGCACACCATATACTTTTCGTCTCTCTCCTTTCTCCTAGGATCTTATCCCCAAGACTCTAATTTCGACATCAGATTAATATCTGATTCCTTCTCTTTGGGAGACGTCACATGACAACGTGATCAGAAGGATTGTAATCTCTATCTTTACAATCCTCGTTTCTTCTTCAACATATTCTCTCGTCTCGTTCACATTTTCTCTTTCTTTCTTTCCTTCTAGCTCCTTTATGTAATTAAGAAGGTAAAAGGAACTTTTTTGCTTGAGTCAGTATCTTTGCTTCAAATCGTCCAGACATTTTAAGATAAGAATCATCTTCGCTGCCCATCTGGTCTCCTTTTCTTTCTTTCTCTCTTATGTTCTCATTCTGTTCCTGGTTAGTTAAACAGTTCAAATCCCAACAGTGTTGCTATCTTCTACGACCTGTAGTAAATAGAAATTTTTACTTGTTTTATTACGTTAAGAATGATATTATTATTATAGATAGACCAGACGCCAGAAATAAAACAGAAGAGTGGGAACGAAGTATCAGATTTATGATATAAACAATACATTGTTAGAGTTTAGTAAGTTTATGAATAAACCAAGGAATTTTCTTATGAAGGCGAGGTTTCGACTTTTATGTGATATGGTTACGATAATCAATGGTTGATTTGATGTACCGATAATGTAAGATTACTTCTTTAAAACAATTAACTAACAACTACATTGAGTTGAAATTTGTTATTTTGGGAAGTACTGTTAATTACCTTCTTTCTCTCCTCAACCATAGGTTAGTTGGCAACATGGAAATTTTGAAACTTTTCTCTCCCTTGGGAGAGCTGTTTTACACTTTGGTGAGGTCTCTCCTTCGTAACTGCATCTAGACATTCTATACTTGGTCTTCGTCTTACTGGTTTTCCTTCTGTCTTTCCCTCTATCAACACGGTATCTGCAATTGGAGTGCTGAATAAGATGGCCAAGCATGATGTTTCATGTTTTTCCTATTATCTTCACAATCTGTCTTCTTTCATTAACTTCTTTTAGTACATCTTCATTCCTTTTCATTTCGGACTATGATATACGTAGCATTCTTCGCCAACACCACATTTCAGATACTTCCAGCTGGGATCTCAGCTTTTGTCAGTGTCCGTGACTCTGATCCGTAAGTCGCCACGCTCCATACCAGGGTCTTAATAAATTGTGTTTTGAACTTCCAACGACACATTTCTTGATGTTAGCAGTCTTCTTTTTCTATTGAGTGCTTGTTTAGCCTGCGCTGTTCTGGAACTTACGTCTTTTTCACTTCTTCCATCCGAGGATATTAGACTTCCTAAATAGAGGAACGTCTTAACGTCTTCAATTTTCTCTCCATCTAGCCATATGTTTGCCTCTTCCTGTCCTGCACTTTATCACTTTGGTTTTCTTGTTATTTATCTTCATTTTGCATGTTTTTGTTTTCAGTTAGTCATTCAAGTTTGACACTAATATTGGTAATCGACACTAATATCGGTCATTTTGAATTATTTTTATATCTCTCTTCCGTTTAAATTCTGTAAGCTCCGATGCTGAATTTTCATTTAAATGTGACCTAGAGTGTCACTTTTTACCTGAACGACCACGAAAATTAAGGATTCGACATTAATATCGGTCATTTTTTATCATTTTAAAATATCTCTCCTTCCCTTCCTCTAAGTTGCAACCTGAAGGTGGAATAATAAAAAATAAAATCCTTGACACGAACCTCATCTATGTTGAAACTTTGATCAAGATCGGTCGGGTGGTTGAAGAGTTATTAAGCCACAAACACAGTCACTTTCAAATTTTATACAATAGATTAAGAAAGAAGTTGAAGGCAATATTCTTATGATCTTATTTTCATCTTCCTTATACAATATTTAGATTCTGTTCAGGATCTGGCTTTCTTCATGAAAAATTTTAAAAGGCACGTTATTATAATTTAATTAGTATTATCGAAATTTTAACACAAGTGAATATCGAAGTACAGTTGTTGAACATGGAATATTATTAGTATTAAACTTTGGGAGTCCAACCTTACAATTTTCAGTTAGTATGAGGTTGCAGATGGCGACGTTTTGATTAACCAAGTATTGTAGTTTTCAGTTTCTTTTAGCCTTCGGTAATGGCACACTTTGAGCGGACGTTACATTCGCACCAATCTATATTTAATAATACGCGTGAATACCTGCTATCAGCTTTTAGCATGAGAAGAGGTCACATATAGGCTCCAAGAAGAAGTTACACACAGATGCTGAGATCTTCACCAGATCTGAGCGTGTGGGATGCCCTTTTCTTCTATTTATGGTTCTGAAGGATTAGTTTCAGGGAGTGAGAATGTATTCAAGTTTTTCGTGGTTTTTAAAACTCCTTTCCTGTATCCAACCAGGATTAGGTCGTGGCTGTGCGGACTTACATAACAGTACGTAATAAATACCTGGTCAATGAAATGGTTGTGGATAAATTCTTTGATGACATTTGATTTCTCACTTCTTATCTACACTGAGAAAAAAAGGTATGTGGCGTTTGTAAAATTGTATGTTACATTTGTAAATCCTGAAGGTTTTGGACTTTACGTACAGTAAACGTATAGGCTAACTAAAAACGCATGTTTCATAATACTTTCTGTATAAGTGTTCCATCTGTACGTATGAAACAATATAGGTGGTCAGGATCTCACATACAAATGGACGTATATATATATATGTAACATAAGGAAGACTGTTAGATAATGATGTAATATGATGATGATGATGCACCGGTAGGATGTAACATTTAAAGGCAGTGCCTACGTAGCATACGGATAACGTATCCTTTGTATTGATTTCTGTAGTAAGCAAGAGGATTCCGTATATTTGTACAATATATCGCTGTCCGGAGAATAAATTTTTCTCAGTGCAGGTTTTGTATTAAGACCATTAACAACGGAAGTCTAATGTATATATATATATATATATATATATATATATATATATATATATAATTGTATATATTTCGGATCCTCTTCTGAAGATATAACTTTCACTATATGGCAACGTCTCAAATAAAGAACCATAGATTAGATCTAACAATCCGTCAAATAATTACGTCGATTTTTTCCAGTTACTAGTTCAAGTCGATACAGGTTGACACTGGTACAACTTATTAGAGTAACAATCGATGTCAGTGTTTGATGGATTCGTAGAGTAAAGCTAATAGTTCTAAGTTGATTTGTTAAATTGCCCCATACTGAAACTTCTGATTCTCAATAGTGGCTGTAGGACGTCTCGGAAAGTATACTATTATGTAGCATTTTCGCTTTATCTTAACCTGAAGAGAAACGCTTTGATTGTTATTAGGGATGCACGCGAGACGAGACGAGACGAGAAATTGAAAAGTCTCGTCTCGTCTCGCAGCCTCAAATGTTGGTCTCGTCTCGCGTCTCGTCTCGTCTCGCAAATGTGAAGTCTCGTCTCGCGTCTCGCATAAAATTTTGAGTCTCGTCTCGCGTCTCGCGCGAGACTTTCTCGCATGGTCTCGCAGTCTCGCATATATTCTGGTCAAAATTTTGCAATGTGTTATTCTATGGCTGTTAATGAATGATGATGTGATATTCTGTCCGAAGGCAGGTATTTGACCTAAAAGTCCCTTGGCAAGCTGAATCCTTGGTGATTTCTCATTGCTTTCCATGGGATGAATATTCATAACACCCTAAGGAGACGGAACCTAGAGTTCAACATGGTATCCGAACTTGTGTCCCCTCCGCTCCAAATTAAAAGAAAAGTTGTGCTGGAATTTGATTCCTGGATCATTAATTTTCGTCAAATTAACCCTCTCCGGTACCCGGCTTTTTGGGCTATTTTTTAGACTTTCAGTCAAGCAGCTACTGCATCGGCACTATTTATCCTAGGATCATGGTTTGTACCTCATTCTTTTCAGAATGAAGCTGGCTTTCGTATGGTACCACTTGCATGCTCATACCATATACCAGGAGCGGGAAAAATGATGTCAAAGGGAAAACTACGGAGGGATTTTTTTCTCGCACTTTGGGCCCCTCTGGAGCGGCCCTGTGTGAACGTAGCCATCTAAAAAAATCTGATAAATTGTACTTGGTATACTAAATGTGTGTACCAAATTTCAAGTTTTTATCTTGAATAGTAAGGGCGGGAGAAATTTTATCAGGAATTCCCACCATGCCCCAAATTACCGTAAAACACTATGATCTCAAAATTTTTCCTGAGACATCCCTAATTACCCTAGGGTCATGTTTCGCCCATCATTCTCTTCAGCTTAGAACTGCCTTTCAGGCGGTATGACTCAAGTGTCTCCATCATGTATCTAAGGCGGGAAAATCCCGAAAAAAAGTGATTTTTGGGGTCTAATTATCCTTTTTTCAACTTTTAGCCCCTCTGAACCTCCCTGTTTTAACGCAGAGATCTGAAAAAATCTGATAAATACTACTAGGTGGGCTGAATGTTTATGCAGAATTCCAATTTTCCAGGTGCAAAAGTAAGCCCGCCAAAAAAATATATACCGACAATGTCCCATATTCCCGTATACAGAGGAAAATTTTTAAACATTCCCTGCGACATCCCTAATTACCCTAGGATCATTCAGAATAGAACTGCCTTTCAGGCGGTACCATCCACTTGCCTCCATCATGTATCTAAGGCGAGAAAATCCCGAAAAAAAGTGATTTTTGGGGTCTAATTATCCTTTTTTCAACTTTTAGCCCCTCTGAACCCCCCTGTTTTAACGCAGAGATCTGAAAAAATCTGATAAATACTACTAGGTGGGCTGAATGTTTATGCAGAATTCCAATTTTCCAGGTGCAAAACTAAGCCCGCCAAAAAAAATATATACCGACAATGTCCCATATTCCCGTATACAGAGGAAAATTTTTAAACATTCCCTGAGACATCCCTAATTACCCTAGGATCATTCAGAATAGAACTGTCTTTCAGGCGGTACCATCCACTTGTCTCCATCATGTATCTAAGGCGAGAAAATCCCGTGAAAGGGATTTTTTGGTAAAAATTCCCCTTTTTCAATGTTTAGCCCCTTTGTACCCCCATGTTTTAACACAGAAGTACGAAAAAAATCTCGTAAATACTCCTCGGTTGACTGAATGTTTGTGCACAATTTCAATCTTCTAGGTGCAAAAATAAGCCCGCAAAAATAATATCGAAAATGTCCAAAATTCCCCTATACAAAAGTATATTTTTATAAAAATTCCCTGACACTTCCCTAATTACCCTAGGGTCATGTGTCGCACATTATTTTCTTCAGAATAGAACTGCCTTTCAGGCGGTACCATTCACTTGTCTCCATCATGTATTTAAGGCGGGAAAATCGTGAAGAAAGGGATTTTTTGGTAAAATATCCCTTTTTTCAACTTTTTGCCCCTCTGGATCCCCCCCCCCCTGTTTTACGCATAAATCTGAAAAAATCTGGTAAATACTACTCGGTGGACTGAATGTTTGTGCAAAATTTCAATCTTCTACGTGTAAAAATAAGCCCGCCAAAAAATAATGAACATAGACCGGCCCCACAATATTAAAAGAAAATATATATTTTAGAATTATGACGTCATCACCTCCTATGTCTCGACGCAGGAAGGTGTGAAACCATACGTAAGGTCTTCTACAATGCCTCTGGACTTGAAAAACAAAACAAAACAAAAAAAAACGAATGAAAAAGCTCAAATAGGAGAGTTATAACGTAATGTACCATGAAACACCCCGTATGGTACAGATTGTACCATGGGATCCCCAAAGGGTTAATAGCATAATTTACAGCAAAACCAGCATAAATTATTGCTGGATCCAACATTGTTTTCCAGCTTAGAGGTCTCCAGCAATATTTGGCTCTTCTAAAATATCATCGCCACTATCAACATTTACACGTTTTGGTCGTTTCCTTGAAGGGTGATTTTCCATTATAAAGATTTTATACCACCAAAAGCGCTTGTAGACAACAAAAGAACTCCTCACAACACAACACGACCCAATTCTTTTGGTTCGTTCGCGCTTGTAGCAATGTTGCATTATCGCATTTTATCAACTTTCGCGTTCAACTTATATAGTGTTGCCAGATCTAGAAAATAAAATTACTGACAGATATAGGGCCATTCCTACCATCTCGCATTAAACCTATAGGGCCATTATACCAAACCAGTGTTTGAATTAAAATTCAGAACTAGAGGGGGATGTTTTTGATAAATATATAGAAAGAAAATACTTATTCCATGTAAAAATATCATGTTATTTCTGCGAGCCGGACCCGGGATAAACTTTGACGAGAGGGGATTTCCCCGCCATCCCCCAACATAAATCGCTAGTAGTAATGTGAAAAAGACAGAAACAACAAAAATATCACATTTTGCAGCAATAGGGAGTCTTATTCGCTTTTCAGACCAAAAAACAGAAGTTCATGTATTCGTGCGCGCCCGCGTGTATGTGTTTGTGTCGTAAAATAAAGTCCTAAATCGATGTTGTAATAAATTTCCAATTTACAAAGCTTTTCTTTTTTAATGATGTTTAAAAACTAAAGAAGGCTTTAATTCTGAAAATTAACCTTGAATAATAATAAATATCATAAATTGTCTATTGCGCCAATCACTTTTTTGTTCCTGGAGGCATTAACGCTCAACTTAGAAAATCCAATAAATGTAAAATCACTAAATATATAATTACATGTAATTCATAAATGTTGCGAGACTGCGAGAAGTCTCGCGAGACTTCTCGTGCGAGACTTAACTGAGTCTCGTCTCGCGTCTCGTCTCGCATGGTTTAGTCTCGTCTCGCGTCTCGCATAAAATTTTCAGTCTCGTCTCGTGTCTCGTCTCGCAAATGCGAGACGAGACGCGAGACGAGGCGAGACTTCTCGCGTCTCGCGTGCATCCCTAATTGTTATAGGAGCCAATTTTAGAACACCCAGCTTCGCTGGATTAAAATGAAAATTTAAATGCACAATTCCGTATCTCATGTGCTTGGTAGTCATGAAATATGCTGTTTTCGTTTTTAGAGGCATGGATTTAAACAGCATCGGAAAGATCACTGTTTATCTCAGCGTCCACAAAAACTATGGATTCCGCACCAATATTGATCATTTTCAATCATTTTTATAAATCCTTACTTATGCTAAAAATTTGATCGACATCGGTCGGGAGTTTCAAGAGTTAAGTTTTATTTAATTCTATATATATTCCCCTGCTCTCCCCTTCCCGTAAGTTCTATCGTCAAAGTCATATGATAAAAAGCATCCTAGAACCGAACCTCATCTATGTTGAAAATTTGATCGAGATCGGTCAGGTGGTTCAAGAGTTACGTATATATGGGCGGATCCAGGATATGATCAAGGGAGAGGCTAAACCATATTTTGCCGTTTTATGCAGTGTAAAGCAGGATTGAAGCCCATTTTATCCAGTGTATACCTGAGCGTTAAGGGGGGCTATAGCCCCTATAGTCCCCTTGGATCCACCACTCTATATATATATATATCCACTCCCCTTCCCCACCCCTAGGTTCTACCGTCAAGGTAAAATTATAAAAAATCCCCATGCCCGAACCTCATCTATGTTGGAAATTTGATTGAGATCGGTCGGATAGTTCGAGAGTTATTAAGTCTCAAACCTAGTCACTTTAAATTTCATATGCATACATGTATATATATATATATATATAATATTATTTTTCTCCACTGGGGAAGTAGTGCAGCTAACTCAACAGTTATTCTCCTTCAGAGAAAGTATTAGAAAAATATATACGTGCACTTGCATTTCCGTGTTCTTCATTTCGTAATTGGTATGTAGAGACCATTTTCAAAAGATAAAAATCAGAAAAAAAGAAAGGAAAAAAGGGAAATCTGTTGACAGGTCAGTGATTTTTAAGGAGCAACTTTCTCTTTTTTTTTTCTTTTCTCTTTTACATAACAAATCGTGTTTGGTAAGTATATTTAATGTATAGCTGACAACAGAGCATTTGCAAAACGTAACAATTTACAGCGACAATTTGCATACATAGCATAAATGACACGTCTTTTGACTTCACTTATCAAGGTGAGGAGAGAACGTTACCTGATAACTGTAATTACACTTTATATATGAAGCATTGTGCGTATACCCTCATTATATTGTGACATATTATCAGAACAAAGCATGCATCTATTAGATCCAGTGTTCTATTGCCTTTGTATTATAATAGCGTGCAAGACAATTACACGAATCGTTAAACATTAATCGATATTCTACGCATGAAGTGTACATCACATCTATACGTTTTCTATGAATTTTATAGGGTTAAGAAAAGAAAAAAAAAAAGATGAAGAAGAATCACAGTTGAATGCATGGTTATAGGGTGAGGTGGAAGAATTGATTATAAATCTCTGAGAAGTTGAGGGGAGGAGGAGAATAATGTCCAGAAAGAAGAACAAGTTGTGAGAATTTAAAATAACGAAGAAAAAATAGATAGTAAAATAAATAGTGAAGTACATTGTAAGGGGAATGGAATTTCTGACTGTGTTCTCATGAACGTCATGAAAACATTTGTGGTTTAAGGGTGCAAAGAAACGCAACCATGCCAGTGCGTATATTGTTCTGTAGAAAACGTTGCGGGGTTAACGGATTTTTATAGTGTATTCTACCTTTTCATTTTTCCTTTCTATATATTTTTTTATTTTTTTTCACATTCCTGATAACACAGCATCTCTACCACCCTCTACACACAAACGACCCACCCTTATTTTTCTCTCTCTTGCATACATACTTGTTTCCATGAGAGTCACGTGCTATTTAGGGGTGGTAAAAAATTAGATCATGTGAACATGAAAAGGGAGAAAGGGACAAGGGCAGAAGTTTTCTTTAGTCACGAAACCTATCGTGTAACATCAGGAGGGAATATCCCCCGCCCCCTTTTGACCTCTGTATACCTCCTCTTTCTCTCTCTTTCTCTTCCTTACTTATGCACTCTCTTTTTCTCTTTCCTTGTCTCTACACCCTTTCCTGGCAGTGTTCTAATATTATATATCGTGTCAGAGAACACTCACTAAGCACAAAGTAGCAGTAGAAATCGGGTTGAGATATTAGAAGGGGAAAAAGTACGAAAGACACAGTGTTTCCATCCTAATTGAAGAAAACATGTGCCCCAATGCCAATATCACTTCCTTGTAGTGCACCCTGATACTGCAATTTTTGTAATGCAGACTAATGAGACTCTGAGCACTGATGACACAAGAGTAAACATGTTATAATGAAAGGGGGGTAGGAACGTTGTTTCTTGGGTACGTTTTGTTATGGCAGTCCGCATTTGTGAAGTTGTTTTGATAGTGATGGGGACAAATAGGCTAAATGCTGACGTCACTATCAGATCTTAATAATAATAATAATAATAATAATAATAATAATAATAATAATAATAATAATAATAATAATAATAATAATAATAATAATAATAATAGTTGAAGGAATCATGTTAATTCAAAAAAGTATATTTCTTGAGTTTTTGTGTGTTCTTAAGTCCATATGAAAGTAATGTAGGACGGGACCTTCTATTAAAGTGGGTTTCGAATCACGAGTGGATTTTAAGGTTCAGTTTGCAGCTGCACAGCATACTTATGCGATGATTATTGTTAAATTATTATATAAGGCGAGGTCTTGAATTGTTAGCAGTTATTTAACTATGTTCATATTTTACATAAAGTCTTGCAGCAACCAATATGGCATATCAACCCGCATGTGACGATGGTGAGGCTATATTAACCCGCTAAAACCGATAAAAAGAACTACCGGAATATAATATATACAGGCACTCCCCGTAAGAAATTAAAGCTTCCGTCATCACTATATGTACGAATCATGATCTTTTCTTACGATGAGAAGGAAAAATAATTTTTAAGTTGTTTAATTGATATTTAAATTATTTGTCAGCAGCAAGCGTACACGAGAGAAGACGCACAATTTAAAGTGAGATTTGAATCAACTTTAGTACGTTCGATGCTTTCCTAGCAAGAATCGAACCTTGGATCAGCTTCAGTACGTTCGATGCTTTCCTACCGGGAATTGGACTTTGAACCAGCTTTAGTACGTTCGATGATATCCTACCGGAAGTCAGACCTTGAATCAACTTTAGTACATTAAATGCTATCTTACCGGGAACCGAACCTTGACTTAACTTTAGTATGTTCTATGTTTTCCTACCGAGAAAATGGACCTTGAATCAACTTTAGTACGTTCGATAATTTCCTACCGGGAATAGGACCTTGAATCAACTTTAGTACGTTCGATGCTTTCCTACCAAAAACAAGAGCGGGCTACTAAAGAAAGACAGAGGTATAACTAGTTAATAATTAGAGTTGAAGAAATAATGACGAACGAGGGAATTTGCTAGAATATGAATTGAAACCAGGGTGGAAAAAAATCATGATTTTTTTTTAAAAAAAAAATATTTTTGATGATTTTTTTGATTTAAATCGATTTTTTTGATTTAAATCAAATCTTTCTCCTCGTATAATACAAGTCGCGAACTGAAGAAAAAGCATTACGAATTAGTATTAAATGCCAATTATGCCATTTAAGTGAAAGTATTGGGGTTGAATTTTGAATTAATCCCTAATCGTTAACCTATATCAATCCCAAACAATGTTTCTTAACAATTTTATTTTATTTATTTATTTTATTATTATTATTATTATTATTATTATTATTATTATTATTATTATTATTATTATTATTATTATTATTATTATTATTATTATTATTATTATTATTATTTAAATTACAGATTTTCAGTCAAGCATCATCCCTATTTATCCTAGGATCACTGTTCATACCTTCTTCTCTTCGGAATAAAACAGCCTTTAAAACGGTAACATTCACATTTTCCCTATCATGTCCGTGAAGCGGAAAATTTTGAAAGAAGTCGGGATTATTTCTGATTTTTTTTTTAAATTTTGATCCCTTCTGGACTCACCAATGTTAACAAACAGATCTCAAAATCAACTGGGAAATACTAAGGGTGTACTAAATTTATGTACAAAATTTCAAGCTTCTATCTTGAATAGTAAGGGCGGGAAAAATATTTAACAATGAGCTACGAACATCCCCACAATATCCCAGATAACCCGGATGTAATATAAAAATTTCCTCAGACATCCCTATTTATCCTAGAATCATGATTTGTTCATTATTCTATTCAGAATAAAACAGTTTCAAACGGTACCATTCAAATATCTCCATCCTGTAGGCTATCTGGGGCTGGAAAATCACGAAAAAAGGGATTTTCTGTTAAGAAATATCTTTTTTTTTTAACTTTTTACCCCTCTGTACCGCCTCTGTTTAAAGGCAAGGATCTGAAAAAATACTAAGGGGTGCAGTGAATGAGTGTCCAAAATTTCAAACTTCTAGATGCAAAAGTACGCCCCCGAAAAATAATATCCCCAAATATCCCAGATTCCCGTATAAAACAGGATCTCAGGTAACAGTTTCCTGAGACATCCCTATTTATCCTAAGATCATGGTTCATACATCATTCTAGGGGCCGCGGTAGCTCAGTGGTTGAGCCTTCACCCCTGGTGCTTGGGGTCCCGGGTTTGATCCCAGCCACCGCCAAGTGGACTTTGTGGTGGACAAACACCGTATGCGTGGGTTTCCTCGGGGTTCTCCCGTTTCCTCCCATCTTCTTTCCACCATTTCATTCATTACTCATCATCACCGTCTCCTTTAGCCTAACCGGCATAATCGTGGGACGTAAAACTCAAAGATTTCATTTCACTTTCATACATCATTCTCTTCAGAATAGAACAACCTTTCAGATGGTACCATTCATTTGTCTCCATCTTAGGCGGCAAAATCGCGAAGAAAGCTATTTTTTGTTAAAAATAACCTTTACATTTTTGCCCTCCTAGACCCCCCTGCTTCCGCGTAGAGATCTGAAATCATCTGAAAAATACTAAGGGTGCACTGAACGAGTGTGCAGAATTTCAGTCTTTTGAATGCAAAATGTAGGCCCGCCAAAAAATAGTAAAAATAGGCACAACAAAAAATATTTTTTAAATTTATGACGTCATCACATCCTATGTCTCGACGCAGAGAGGCGTGAAAGCATATGTAACGTGTTCTACAATGCCTTCAGTCCTGAAAAAAACGAAGTGAAAAGTTTTATTGGTACTTTTTTAATCGAATAATGGAGATTTTATCCTATCACCTAAAAATAGGTGATATAATTTAAAAGGTTAAGCGTTAAGGAAAAAGTACAGCAACGCTTGTCAAACTGTCACTTTCTTTTTTCACAAAAGTTACTGATATTTGGCAGGGGCATATTTTTAAGGAAATTGTAACTGGCTTGCGGCATGAAATACATAAATTTTGCCTAAAGTTATAAAATCTAAAAAGAGGGCATAGGACAATTCTAAATACGCCCTATTATCTGAGAACAAATATATAGACGCGCACACAAAAGAATCTTAGTCTTAAATGTCGATGGTGATTTCCCCGTTGGAATAGTTAACGATTTACAATATAAACCCTATGTTACGAAGAGAAGAAACCTGGATTGCCCTGTTACCCGTTCAAATCGGAATTTTCCCTAATCATCCTCTGTATGACACTTGTTTTCATACTATGCTGTACATACTGTACATTTGATTCTCATTGTATTATGATTATCATCTTTCATAATCGAAATTACAGAACAGAAATGGGACTTCACTTATTTTCACTTTAAATTACTTTGGAATTTGATTTAAATCAACGATTTTTATTTAAAAAATCAAGTGATTTAAATCTTGATTTAAATCGTGATTTAAATCAGACTGATTTAAATCAATCCACCCTGATTGAAACATACTTGTATGCAGGGTTTCCAGATACCCCGAATTTTTTCCTGATATTTCATCAAGGAGCAAATGAATATTTATTAATATACTGTAAGATTTCATACGATGTCCCAATTTTTTAGACTTAGAAGTATGGTTCCATACGCTAATACTTTTCAAGAAGGTTTATTTAAAGCTTCGGTCACGGATAGTGACACAAAAGAGTAGTTCGAAACGAATAATAATAATAATAATAATAATAATAATAATAATAATAATAATAATAATAATAATAATAATAATAATAATAATAATAATAATAATAATAATAATAATAATAATAATAATAATAATAATAAAATCGGTTCAAAATCTCTTGTTGTCGCGAATTCTGTCGAGGAATTTCAAGCTTAAAATATACAAAACGATAATCATGCCTGTTGTTCTGTATGGTTGCGAAACATGGTCACTTACTCTGAGGGAAGAACATAGACTGAAAGTATTTGAGAACAAGATCCTGAGACGAATATTCTGACCCAAGAGGAACGGGAATGGGGAATGGCGGAAACTTCATAACGAGGAACTACATAAGTTACATGGTTTACCCAACATTATTAGGGTCGTCAAGTCTAGGAGGCTTATGTGGGCGGGTCATGTAGCTAGAATGGAAGAAAGTAGAAACGCTTTCAAAGTCTTGACTGGAAGACCAATCGGAAAACGACCATTAGGAAGACCTAGGAGCAGATGGGAGAACAATATTAAGATGGATCTCACAGAGATTGGAATACAAAATAGAAACTGGATGCAGCTAGCTAAGGATAGAAGTCAGTGGAGAACTTTTGTGAACGCGGCATTGAACCTCCGGGTTTCATAGGCCATAGAGAGTTATTATTATTATTATTATTATTATTATTATTATTATTATTATTATTATTATTATTATTATTATTATTATTATTATTATTTTATTATTATTATTATTATTATTATTATTATTATTATTATTTTATTATTATTATTATTATTATTATTATTATTATTATTATTATTATTGAAATAACGGGTACAATATGTTAAACATGTTACACAAATAACGCAAATGATATACCTACGTATATAATGTTAACAATCACTTCTCTTCTGGTCCACTTCGGTGAAACTTAATAGTGAATAAGAAGTTATGTACTACGTTGGCCAGGGTAAGATGCAGTGTGACTTTGTTTCCTTTAATTATGATTTCAGTCTCATTATCAGAAATTAATTGAGTTTCCGCTCTGAAAATGGATGAATACACAAAACTAAAGCAATGAAAATGTAGCGCAGAACGGATACACTAATGAAAAGAGAGAGGAGAAAAAAGTTACTATAAAAGGGAAAAGAGTGCAGTATTGATCTGCTGGTTTGGAGTTATTCTCAGGAGGTGCATGCAAAGCCAGGTCACATTAATTTAAACACACTTAGTTCACTTTAAGTAAAAATTCGAAAACACTTTTGTGAAATTTTGAACATGTATTTGAATAATTCAGTAGAATGGAATGGAACTATACAAAAAGCCTTAGAGAAAACTCTTTAATTCGTATCTAATTTTCATAATATAATATAGTATTCTTTAAATCTTATTATTAATATAATTGTTTTATATATTAAATGAGTTCTATACTGCTGCGACGGGTAGAGAATATATATAGACGGTTTATGAATCTTCATATTAGTAATTTTATCGATTTGGTTACACCCTCTATCAACAGCGAGGCTATATACGATCAGATTTACAGTTTGAGCTCGGACCGAACAATACTTTCTAACTCAGAATAGACCCAGAATCGTGTGCGTAATCGACACAAGTGTTAGCCACTAGGTCACATACTGATCCTTTATTCGTTCATCCTAGGGTAATACGGATATGAGGTGCGGTGCAGAGAAGGAAATCTCACGAAGGAATCAGAAGAAATAAAATATTAAAATTCGGACAAAATATATTACAAGGAGTATGTGCGTAAAAAATATGTGTGTCACTGTAAGAATAAAACAGATAACAATCTGCTAGTTAGCAATGTGTTTTACTACGTACTGTGTACAATATACGAATTAACACTTTCATCCAGTAAAACAAAACATGCCAATTATTATTGGCAAGTTACGACGTGCTTTCTAGCGCTACAATTTCGTTTTGCTAGTTTTCATTTTAAAAAAAACTGCACAAGAGAATTATCCACAAGCTTGTTACCTTATTCAGCATAATGGGATCTATAGACTGATATGTCTGTCTTATATTTGTTAGTTAAACACAAATATTTTAGTTAATGTAGTAATAGTTAATAGTTATAGTAATAGTTTAGTCAAACTCACACACTAAAATTAAAGAATTAATTAGAATTTTAAGCTATATCTATTAACCGTATTATAGACTGTCTTCTTGCTAGTATTATTATGAAGAGCTCAAATGTTGGTGTCAGTTTCACCTCAATAACTGCATGGTTCTTGTACAGTACCAATGTTTAAGTGTGCAAATTAACTGCTTTTCCAGGTTAAGGAAAAAAACTACACATGAGGTTTAGCACTGATGCATATCATTTTGTTCAATCTATAAGATCTATTGATTTATATACATTTCATCTTTCGTCATTTTTTTCTGATAAATGCTAATAATATAGTACAAGATAATATTATTCGTTAGCACTAATAGTATAATGCTAATAAATATTTAGCCCATGGTAAAATATCCTGAACGTAAAGTATGTATTAGAGCTTTCCTGGCGTCGTATTGTGAACAGGACTTCTCGGGCTAGCAGCCAGGTAAATACTGTTATATCTTGCAACGTTTCGAGGGCTGACATCGTCCTCATCTTCAGGCGAATATGGTAGTGTAATAGATTGTATGGAATATATACTTCATGTATGTGTGATTGGACTCTTCTAATTGGTGGTTGAAATGGCGGCTTCTGATTGGTGCCTGAAATGGTGGCATAAGGTTTGGTGTCCATGTTTGACTCAGTTGGAATCCTGTGAATCTGTTAAGATTCGTTTTTTCTTGTGTGATTGCAACAGTTTCTTTTATGATTCTATCCTATACTCTAGAACATTTTGCTATTATTTTGGTATCTGTGAATAAAATCTTGTGTTTCTGTTTGATGCTATGTTGAGCCAGCTCAGATTTTTCTAGTTGGTTTAGTCTGGTATAAATGTTGTGATCTTTGCATCTGATTTCACTGGTTCGTCTTGCTTGTCCAATATATGACTTACCATATTCACATGGAATGTCGTATACTCCAGGAGTTCGAAGGCCAGGCAAAAATAAAAAAAAAACTTACTACGACCAGCCAAAGACGATCTAGGCCTCACATGAAGTATATATTCCATACACTCTATTGTCCCATCATATTCGCCTGAAGATAAGGACGATGTCAAAACGTCGCAAGATATAACAGTATTTACCTGATCTATCTAGCTGCTAGCCTGAGAAGACCTGTTTATATCCTGAACGTAAATGATCAAAAAAAGTTACTTACAGTATAGTTGGAATTAGATTTGAAGTTTCGTAGGACGCAATTCATTACAAAAATAACACTATTAATAAAATTAATACTGATGTTCACCAATTGCGGGAACAAGGACGTTGATTCCTCAGCAATATTTTTGTGTACTACCGAAGCTAAACGCTAAACCAGTAGCTATTGTGATCGTACCAACAACTGATGTATACCAACAACTTACCGTGATGACAATGAAGTAGAAGATGTATATGACGAGAAAACCGAGATATTGCCCCAAGGGGGAAGAGATGAGATCAACTCTATAGTATTGGGAAACTTCAACCTAATGGTGAGAAAAGGAGCTCTGATGAGGCAGTGTGATCATTTGGATTAGTTAGAATAAATATAATGCGTGCATGCTTATTGATTTCAGTAGGCAAGACGATGTGATGGTGATGATTATGTGCTTCAAGAAAAGAAGAAATCTGAAGTTGCAAGCGTGCAAAAGGACAGTAGAGAAAATTATCATAAAATTTATTATAATATTGTCCTGTAACGTTTCAAGAATATGAGTACGGGATGTAAACACTCTATCAGAAGATGACATTAATTTGTATCACAATCCCTTACTGGTAGAGGTGCAAACCTGTTTAAATTCAATCAAAAAAATGAAAAGAGAAATCGAAAATCAAATTTTCGACGATTAACAAGTATAGACAATATTGTGAAAGAAGAAAAAGTTTTGTGCAATGAACGATATCGTAAGCGTTAGAATACAACAGGAGAAAAGTTAAACAGATACGCTCAATACTCCTGGGTACGCTTAATGACAACGTTGGCAGCATGGAAAGAACATAAAATAATGCCTTGGATAATTGAAGTGATGCGTAAGAAGGTGGAGAAACGAAAAGAGCTAAAACCACGGACATCAAGTAATACTGAAGGCTTAATAAATTATTGAGAAAGTAAACTGACAGAGCCACAGAGAAGTAAATGGAAAATCTGTTGAAGAAATAATGCAATTTCAAAGGCGCAATAGATATGATCAAACATCAAAATGCATAAGTACTGAAATAGAAAAAAGCAAAAGAATATGAACGTTAGGAATTGAAAATCAGCAAGAACTCATAGTTACTGACAATAATCGAATCCTTAGAATCTGGGAGGAATAGATAAAAGATCTAGATGACCAGAAGAACCACCCAAGAGAGATCGTGATCGGAACAGAGGAAGAGGTGATGAGGAAGGAAAAGGACCCAGTAGATTAAAAAATGACGTAACACAAGCTATCAAAGTTATGTGACAGAGGAAGGCCATCAGAAGAGACTATATATCAGTGGATTTGCTAAAGGGATTAGGTGACAATGAAAAGAAAGCACTGGTTTCAGATAATTTTAAGATCTACCTGATTGAAGAATAGCTGGATGAATTTTGTAGATGTTATAAGGTTGCATTACTTAAGAAAAAGCAAGCAAAACGTGCATTGATCACAAAACAATTAACGTTGTTCGCGACACTGAAAAATATTGCTCACATACTGAATAAGTGACTGGAAAGTTAGATAGAAGAGATATCGGAGGAAGATCAATTTGAATTCTGGAAATGAAAGAACATCAGAAATGATACTGAGTCGATGATAGTTATGTCACAACAAACTCTTGGCCTAAAAGAAAAGTTACGTTTGTGTTTCGTCAATTGGCAAAACGCTTTCGACTGGGTCAATTGGACCAAACTTCTGAAAATACTTAAAGAATTTAGGGCCAGTTGCGAGATCGTTGACTCAGTTGCAACCTATAACTAACTAACTAACTAACTTTATGGCCTATGGAACCCGGAGGTTCAATGCAGCGTACACAATAAATCTCCACTGACTTCTATCCTTATCCAACTGGATCCAGTTTCTCTTCGTATTCATATTTCTGAGAGATCCATCTTAATATTGTCCTCCCATCTGTTCCTAGGTCTTCCTAATGGTCGTTTTCCGATTGATCTTCCAGTCAACACTTTGAAAGCGTTCCTACTTTTTTCCATCCTAGCTACATGATCTGCCCACCTAAGCCTTCTAGACTTGATGACCCTAACAATGTTTGGTAAACAGTATAAATTATGTAGTTCCTCGTTATGAAGTTTCCACCATTCCCGATTCTCGTTCCTTTTGGGTTGGAATATTCGTCACAGGATCTTGTTCTCAAATACTTTCAGTCTATGTTCTTCCCTCAGACTAAGCGACCATTTTTCGCAACCATACAGAACATCAGACATGATTATCGTTTTACATATTTTAAGCTTCAAATTCTTCGACAGAATTCGCGACGATAAGAGATTTTGAACTTAATAGTAATACATATTCTCTACTTTTAGTCGACATTTAATTTCTTTTCGAATATGATTTTCAAATGTTGATATTAATCCTAGATATTTGAAACTATCCACTTTATCAAAAGTATTATTTAATATTTTAACGTGTCCATAATTTGCCGTATTACGGTCCCGACGCACTTACATGCATTTAGTCTTCTCTGCATTTACTTCTAAACCCATGTTCCTGCAAGCGTTTAATAAGACTTCTGCAAGTCTTTCTATCGTTCTCCTATCATCACCTATTAAATTTACATCATCAGCATATGCCATAACCTTGTGAATACTGTTCAACTCTAGGCCCTGGTTGCTATCTTTGATTTTCCTTATAGCGTATTCCAGGACAAAGTTAAATAATAATGGCGACAACTCATCTCCTTGTTTCAGGCTATTCTTGACGTGAAAGCTCATGGACAAAACTTTTTTTTACCCGGATTTTACTTTGAAATTCATTTAAACATACCTTAATTAATCTAATTAGCTTTTTCGGCATTCCAAATTCTGCAAGAGTGCTGCACAATGCTTCTCTCCTAACCAAGCCGTAAGCCTTTCTAAACAGTTGACGTACCAGGATATTGTATTCTCACTTCTTTTCGAGTATTTGGCGAATGGTAAATATTTGGTCGATAATTGATCGATTTTGCCTAAATCTACACTGATAATATCCAACAATTTCATCTGTGCATGGGGTCAATCTTGCTAATAGAATGTGTGAAAGTATTTTATAGGATGATAACAGAAGAGAAATGCCTCTATAATAATTACAGTTAGTTTTGTCGTTTTCTTATACACGCCTTTCTATATACATTTGCAACCTATACACGGAAGAAAGAATGAATTTGCCCTGAGTAAAGCAGAAACCAATAACGTTGAGATTGGGAGAGGAGTCAGTCAGACAAAGCTTTATCTAGATGGTATGTCATTCCAATTATTCAGTGTTTACAGTGAATGCTTAGTGATGGAAGCATGTATTGGGAATTCAAGATTGGAGAATAGATCATTAACAGGCTGAGTTACGCCGATGAGAGTTAAAGCTATAACCGAAGAATGTTTAAACTAGATGATAGAACAATTGACATTAAGTAACAATATGGAATGAAATCAACATCGAGAGGCCTGAAGTCGTGAGGATATACCGTTGAAACATAATATTTTGTGAACAGAAAGAACATAAACAGGTTGATCTTTTCAAATATCTTGGAAGTCATTTGACAAGAGATGCTTACCACCAAAAATATCAGGTGAGGCATTGCAATAGCGAAAGAGATATTCAACAAGAAAATATAACTTCAAGCAGGTTCAAGTAGGTCTTACTTTAAGAAGCTGATAAAGTACTAATGGCGGACTGTATGGCTCGTAGACGTTGATGTTACAGAAGTTAGATAATAAATATTTATAGAGTATGGAAATGTAGTGTTTGAGGAAGGTGGAGAAGATAAAATGGGCGAAGAGAGGAATAAGGATTCTTAATACGAGTAGAACAGAAGAGGAGATTGTTTAGTCAGCATCCTTCATAGGAAGTCCAATCGGATTGGATACATTTTGCGAAGAAATTTCTTTACCATAACATTATAGAAGAAAAGATAAGAAAAACGAGAAGTAGGACGAATTAAGACACAAGTAATCAATGGTTTGGAAATCAAAATAAATATTTGGAGTTGAAAGAGAAAGCTGAAGATCAAGAAAGGTGACGGGAACATTTTTAGACCCAAACCTAAGGCGAAAAACTCATATTAGTCCCAGAATCTGTTGACAGGCAGAATACTTATTAATAATCCAATGCGCATTGTGAATTCCTTCTTCATAAATAAATAAACAACATAGAAAAGGGAATGAAAAGCATAGACAAGAAAAGAAAGTGAAGAATATCTTTAAAAAACTACAGGAATCTTATGCCATAGATCAAATATTTCGAATACTCACACTTACGCACACATAGACACAAAATCAAGACATTATCTGTTTGATAAAAAAGAAAAGACTCCTCCAAGGACGCACGTGAATAAAAGGGTTAATAGAAAAGAATCTGTAGAAAAGGGGAAGAAAAGAAAGAAAGACAGAAAGGAAGAAAGGAAGAACGAGTATACTTCGTGCTTCTTTTTTACTTTCGTTTTCCAATATCGAATTCTTCAGTCTCCATTTTCATTTCCCATTGTATGGATCTTTCAATTGTAAAGTTTCCCTTTTCTTTCCTTTCCTTTAGCCCCATTCTTCTTTGGTCTTCTTTTCTTGAGAAGGAATGAAGGACAGAAATCTTTATTCGTGTATTCCTTTCTCTTCCACCTTTATTTATTCATACATACATACATACATTCTTCTTTCTTAGAATTTTTACATTATTGTTTCAATCGTAGGACTTCTTTTGTACTTTTTATTCTGTTCTTACGTGCTCAGAAGACAATAGTTATGAAAGAAAACCCTTAAAAATAAAATTTAAAATGAAAAAAGAAACTAAGAACAATTTCTCTTTCTTTGTAACCTGAACGGATTTCTACAACTTGAAAATTTTTACAACCCTTACTCTCTTTGCCAATATTAGCCTTCTTATCTTTTGAAATTATTATTTAACTTTTGTTGCTCTACTTCACAGAAATCTTAATATTGGTATATTCTATTTATATGTTACTAAGAAAGTAGAGATGAAATACTGCAGAGTAGTCCTGAAGTATGGAGACACGATTTCAGATAAATGAAACAGAGCCGCTACACATTATGTTAGGTATTTTAGAGATAACGTGGTTATGCAGTTTTAAAGTAATTGCTTTTTGTGGACTTGTCACTCTGTTCTCTCAACCAGACTTCAAATGGATTTTCACATGTTGATAAATATCATGAAACAACTTGTGGAAGCAAGGTATATCGTAGTAAATATATTGTCATCATCATTACTTCAAACATTTTCCTTTGGAGTTTTATAGAAACGAAAAGCATAAATGACGTGCACATTTGAACAGCGCGGGCAATACTGTAAACACACCCTTTAAACATTATTGATTGTGGCTCTTGATAAAATAGTTTGTAGATAAGTAAAGCAAAAGAGTAACCATTATAATCTTGCAATAGTCGTTGTTAGAGCAAAAAAATCAAACGTACCATTGAACTCATGGCAGAGCGTTCTATCAAAGGAAATTAGCATGGCCTATTGTTAGCATTAAAAAGAGAAAAAGTACCATAGCAATATGTTCTGTAAAATCTTTTCCAGTCCTTCAGTGGCAACCTTATAAGATGCACCAACATATTACAGAAGGTGATCCAAATCGTTGTCTGGAATTTAGTCAACGGGCCACGAAGAAGCTACAGCAGAAAACCACATTCACCTTTTACGTATTGTTCACTGATGAGGCAAAGTTTTATGTGATGGATGAGGTAAACAAACAGAAAATAAGGTACTGGCCGGATTGTAATCCGCACTAGTATAATGAATCCACAGGTGTTTCTAGCAAGGTAATAGTGTGATGTGGCGTATGGAAGATTCACATTGTGGGTCTTTTCTTTATCGACAGGATCCTAGTAGCAATGGACTATCTGTGCATTTTAGAAGACGATATGCTGTCATTACTGCTGTCGGAAAATGTCTCAGTACTTACACTTTCCACCCTGATGGCACCACATCTCCTTACAGTATATAATCCATGAGTACCTCGATCAGCAGTTTTCTAATGAATTGATTGATCGGCGAAGTCTGTTATGGCCTCTTCGTTTCCCTGCCTTGCCGTCATTGGACTACTACATGTAAGGCCATTTGGCATCTATTTCTATCCAGTGGAAACCAGGGATATTTAGCTCTTCAAAGAACGAATTTTGAGCGTTTGATTCAATATTACAACCGACAATTTGCTGAAGGTTTTGCATGTGTTCTCTGTTTGGCCGGAAAGAGAAACTCATTGAATACGTCCTGTAATAGTGCGTGGTCCTTACCGTGTGACCAACCTATTTTGTTTGGGATATAACAACGAAAGTCATAACTTTGTAATAATTAGTGCAATAGCAAAAATTATAATACCATTCAATTTTCACAAAAACTTGTTATTAGAATGGCATATAACATGCTATCGTTTCCATTTAATAGAATTGCATAAAATTCAAGATGGTGGACGTCATTGTCACGTGTCTTCAAATTCTTTCCTCCATCCGTATTTCCCACCTACATTGTTGTTTGGTTATATTTTGCAACGTTTACCACTTATTAGGATGTTTCCACACGATAGGGCTACTCTCTATAATAAGGATATTTAAAATAATCTTCGGATACTGACATACATACTAGTGACATGCTGTAAGATGTGTATTCGTGTACACAATATAAGTGGTGATAATTTTATTTTATCATTAGTTTAATATTTGATTTAATAAAATAAGATATTTTATCAAAATAGCTTCTGAGGGAGTTCAAAATTGTTTAAAAATCGAATTGTAGAAAGTGAAGCGTTTAATGTCATTCAGTGAGTATAGCATTTTGAACTTACTGAAAATTTAAAACAATGTAATTTTATTTTTATGCATATTATTTACTAAGTACTTTTCTAAACTTATATTTGAGGTTATGTGAAACTATTAGTATTTAAACAGGGCCGGATTTAATATTTTGATAGACATGGACCGAAAGGTGTTTGCTACAGCTCATCTCGACATACAAAATTTTAACACAATTGTAAATTCTAAAATAACCTATTGTGCTACTTTTGTTTCAATGTTTTTGCATAAATTTTAATGAGTTTTCATTTTGAATGTTGTGCATAAAAAGATTTGAATCGTTACAAATTTAAAATTTCTTTTTAAAAGATCAAAGTACAGAGAATAATTAGTCTTATTTTCACAATGTGAACTAGTACAATAATAAACAAAAAAAGGGTTTTGAATTTTCGTCCTTCAAACACTAGAAACAGCAGTAAATCTGATTGAACAATTGTTTTTATTGCCGAAATTTGTTTCTACTGCAACAGTACAAAATTATTATTTAGATTACAAGAAATAAAATCACTTTTTGAATATTATCTTTTATGTTCATACTAAATTCAATATTATCTTTTTGTGTTCGCACTAAAATAATACAAGACCACTGTTTTAATTATTTTATTTTTACACTAAAATAATCAAAAACCATTGTTTCAATATGATCTTTTTGTGTTCACACTAAAATAATACAAGACTACTGTTTCAATTTTTATATTTTTACACTAAAATAATCAAAAATCATTGTTTCAATATTATCTTCTTGTGTTTACACTAAAATAAAAGCAAGTTGCATAGGAGAAAATACTATTATGAAACGTGTAAGAAAATATGTTTATCATTTAAATCATCTTTATATTATTATTATTATTATAGTAATAATAATAAGTCTTTATTGAGGGCGAGATTCAACCAAGGCTGCTCTATCACCTAACCCTACTACTACATCTACTACTACTACCTCTAAAAATATACATAGTAGCAGAATACAAATTAATAAATGATAAAAATACAATAAAAAAGCTATTATAAAAGATAGTAATAAGGAACGAGACCGCAGAAATTGGGCATTGAAGAAAGAAGGCTAAACAATTCAATTTATTGGTCATGTGTTCCGTTTTGAAGCTTCTTCTCCTGCATCAGTTAATGTTGCACTGCATTTTTGAATTTTACGAAGTTAGAGGCAAATTTCCAAGCTCTTGGCGCTGACGCTGAAAAGGATGCACGACGTATATTTGTGTTATAATGGGGGAAATCAAGTTTGAATTTATTACGTGTGGAATGATTGTGTACATTAGAACGTTTAGTCAACTTATTGAACGAATAATCTGGTTTCTCAGTAGTTAAGATTCTGTATTTAAAAGCAAACATAATGCAAATATCTTCTACATATATTATTCAACATCTGCAATTTTTACGTCTTGCTTATTAAATTTTCGTCCAACGTGCTGCCCTAGACCTAGACCTAGGGGTAAATCTGGTTGTAAGTGATACGAATGAGTAATAAATTTCTCGTTGCAATGACTTACGGAAAGGTTGGAACGAAAAGTTGTAATTAGAGTTACTGAGCCTTATGCAGAGTCATTTTGACGTACGATTAGCGTCATACTAAAAGTCTGACTACTGCAGGAAACATATGTTAGTCGACCTTTTTAATATCACACTAATCACGTTACAAAACGACTCTGCATAAAGCCTATTATATCTAAATTGCCAAAATGGTGACATGTTCATTCCTGGGTAGCCAGTTACACTAACTTTTGACACAAGAATATTACGGTTTATCTTTTACTTTAAAATTTGCTTTCAAAACAAACATTATCTAAAAGATGTTAAAATCTATGAAAAATGATTAATCAAAAATACATTCACTACATTATTTTTCTTTGTCTATTTATATCTTTCAGTAAATCTGATCTTTTTTCTAACAAAACCTTCTTTTAATACAAAAACAAGTAAATATTTAACTATGAAAAATAATGGCAATTTAAAAATGCAAAATGTCGGAAAACACGGAAATCAGAATATTTGTGCAAGTGGAAATCTTTAACCTCAAAATGCAGACACACTCGCATAAATGTTGACACATAGTAGTCCTAACTGTAAGAAGTTGTCACTTTATCAAATTCTTCCTTGCCCTTTAGTTAAAGGAGGTTTGCCAACGAAATTGATAAATAAATGTTAACGTATTTAATAAGCATATGAGAACAAAGCGTACATTGTGGAAGTTATACCCACCGCCGACCTTAAAACGAATAAGTATTTTATTAATATATCAGAAACGAGTGGTCTTTGCAAATGTGAAAATGTTTGACATGTGAAACTATTTGGCATTAGTCGTATGAACAGTTTAGTTTTCCTTCTCCAACAAAATCGCATACAGTAATGAATGTTTGCTTTCAAGTTAGTCACGAAACAATCACTATTGAAATTTTAATTTTATTTTGGATAGGTTAACGAAGGTTTCGAAGTTTATTGTGAGTGTCATTATTGAATTCTAGTTTGCTTGCTCCCAGAGGATAATAGGTCAGAATATAAATTACCATCCCTGACATATGTTGTAGATATGTAAACTATACCGTTGTGCGACAATTATGTTTTAACTTTTTTTGTCAATGAACTATTGACCTAGTTAGTTTCTTCTTGGATTTCTTTCTATCTTTACAAAACGCTCTGGTTGGGCTTGAAATCAAGTCCTCTTCTCAATCAAGATAGAAATACTAAGGTTGTTCTAGGAGGAGGTAGAAGTTAGTGAGTTCCTATCACGTTTATAAGTTTTGAGCCTTGTGCAACTTAACCTCAGCGGCTCTAATGAATATTTCCAATGTGATGATCGTTTCACAGGATGATTTTAACTTTAGCCTGGACAAGTTAACTTGTGAAGGGAGTCTAGCGCACTGCTTGTGCAAGGGATACTGTGTTAATAGCACATTTCCATTCATTAGTCAATTTTATATACTATTTTTATTTAACCTTTAAACGGCCAATGACGAAACTGCTGCGTGAAGGCTATAAAACTAAATAGCTCAACCCCTAATTAAGCTAAAAAAATAATTTTGTTATAAATATATTCTTGAAGGATGCAATTTTCCGCTTATATGCAATCTATGTAGAACTTTTGTGTGCGGTACCATGGCGGAGGGGAGGATAAATTTTGTGTCTTTTTTTGCGTCAGTTTTTTTCCGGATACACTCTTAAAAATTGGTATGTGAAGCAATGAAGTAATCCATTATATGATAATACCCTGTATGTGTACCTGTTGCGTATATGGAGGAGGAGAGGGCAAAATTGGCATTTTTTTTTTAGTTTCAGCTTTTTGACGTAAATTGCATTTATTTTCAGGACTATTCCATATAAGAGAAACCTTTCCACTGAAATGGTCTGAACAAATATTACCTCGTTGGAGTTTGTGTTCCATAATCTTTAAAACGATGTATTTATCACGACTCTGTGAAAATTAAGGTATCACTAGAGCTGCAAACGTGAAGGTCTGTAACAGCCCTTCGAAAATGATATATAGAGCGTTTCTATAGGAATTTCGTTCTGAGTTTTTTAATCTCCTTCTGTATAGCACCAATAAATATCATTTTATCACAAATGTGTTACCTAGACATTAGAATCATTTTGTGAGTGTACATTGGCGGTAAAGGTTCCCAGGACGACCTAAATTCTATTATTTAATATTTTTAGGACTTGTTTGTTTCTTCTTCCTCTACTCCGAACAGGGTGAGAATTGTATGAGTGTTACCTCGTTGAAATTTGTGTTTAATGAGCTTTCCAATGATGTATTATTCATAACTCTGTGATAATTAGGGCGTCTCCAAAACCCCAATGTGAAACTCTACGATTTTGTTCAAATCCTTGATGTTCGTAGAAAGGTTAATCCATAGTCTCCTTTTTTTTTGTTAAAGGTTTTACCATATTTTATTTTCAAATGAAATTGTTTTCCTTTAATTCAACGTTCCACAATTACGCCCTTTAGCCTAAAAGAGACGGAAAATTAATCAAAACGAATTATTATTTCATAATTCGTGGAAGTAAAATGTGAGGTAAAACGGAAGAACGTCGAGAAAATCCACAGACACAATTTTGTCCCCCATAAATACATATAGACTTAAACCAGAGGTGAGCGCTTTATCACACTGAGCTACCGTTCTCCCATTATTTCTTTTTCTTGGTCAGATACTATGTATAGATACAAAGTTTTAGAAACAGTAAAATAGAACGATCAAATTCAACAGTATTTTTTTGGTTTGAAAAACGCTGCAAATACGGAATTACATATTTAAATCAATCGAATTATTCAAATACAAAGAAAAAATCAACATCGAAAATATTAAATTAAAAGGAATAAAATGAGGAAAAGTAGGAACTAATCTTCATAAGAGAAGTATTTATATTGATTTTACTTTCTCTCTAAACTTTTATTAGTTTTTCCTTTGTTTTAATATTTTTTATTCTATCGTTTACTTTTTTAAAAAATATATTTTTACTTTCTCCCCTACGTTTCCCTCTATTTGTCATTTATTCCCCACCTCTCATCTTTTTTTGTCTGTTTTATGTACTCTTTTCCTTCGTTTTTCCTCTACTCATCTCCAAGGATTCGCAGAATCTTCATAATCAAATTACTATGCATCAGACTTGTTACTGAAAACTTGGGATTATTTTTCTCCCTTCTTTTCCCCTTCCTTTTCGTGTGCGTATGCATAAGCGTGTTTCTATGGAAACAATTGACTTCTCTTAGTATACATTTTCCCTTCATTTTTAGAATTAATAATTGTAGTGGTTGTTTGCTTTGAGCTGCTGTTGTAAAATGTAGAAACGAGACAAACGAGCAATACTAGAAATATCAATAAAATAAAAGAATGTTATCATATTGTTTCAATATAGTTACTACCATCTTAATTGCCAACGTCTGTTTGACTGAATGCAATGCTTAATTAGTATATATATACTAGCAGAATACCAGTTCTTCGCACGGGAAGAGTATGTTTCATTTTGGGCATAAAGGGATGAATTTGGATTTAAACTGTATTGGGAAAGTGTCACTATTCATTTTAGTGACCCCAAAAAATATGGATTCGACACTAATATTGGCCATTTTCTATCATTTTACATATCCTCTCCTCCACCCCAATTTGCGGGCCTGAATTTGGATTTAACCGGCATCGGGCCTGAATTTGGATTTAACCGGTGCTCTTCATCTCAGCTATCCCGAAAACTATGGATTCGGCCCTCTTCATCCCTTAAATTGCACTGTCAAAGTGAAGTGATATAAACCATCTCAGGTCCGAAACTCATTTATGTTGAATTTTTTTTTTTTTTTTTTTTTTTTTTTGAAATCGGTATATAGAGTCATGTCCTCAAAACCAGATCACTTTCAAGAGGAAAAGCTTTCAAGAAGAAAACGATACAAATAAAGAAATTACACACTCCTATGATAGAGAGGTATATTATTTATTGAAAAAAGAAGTTTTGTTTGTTTCTAATTAGAAACAAATGTACGTATTACAAACAAAACATGGAACATGGCCGAAAACATGACATTAAGTAATTAGTCTTCTAAAGTGGATCAAATGTCCTACCGAGGGATCATAACCCATTTTTAACAGCAAATAAGCACGAAAAGATCTAAATGATTAATAAATGGAAAGCATGGTGTAATAATTACCTCAATCTATAATTACATTATTTCCTAGTATATTATTACTTGTTAAGCGTTTCTGAAACAAAGCACTGTCCAAAAAGGAATGTCTTTTTTTCTCTAACTCCAACACAGTCTTAATGGTACCACGTGTTACACGAGCTGCATTGGCTCATTTCTTCTTAAGTTTTTCTAAAGCAAAGCATTTTCCATAAAGGAATATCTTTTTTTCCTCGAGCACCAACATAGTTTCCCTCAGGTACCTTTTGACCATGGATCTTCCTAGTTCGTAACCAGAACTATCAGTGGAGGGAATATGAAATTAAATACTTTACTTAGTTGTTCATAACCGTGGGACGTAAAACTTAAAGATTTTATTTCATTATTTTTATTTAGTTGTTATTCAGCATGTAGTGCGAAAATGTTTGTATGTGTAGTAAAATAGATCCACGTTTTACTATCTAGAGAAGGATTGTATTTCTGCTAAAACATAACAGTAAGTTATGACGTATTTAATTACAAATCCATACAACTGATCACAATTGAAAAAAAAATATTTTTTAAAAGGAAAATATTTTTTGTTCCACAAGAGAAACAAATCTTTTCTACTGATCCACTTTATGGGACCTTTCTATAAGCGATCCTGTTTACAAGACATAACCTTTCGCATAACGTTCAGCTATTAGCAGCTAACGTAAAAGACGAGGCGTGACTGAATTGCACCAATTGATCCACAATGGTTATCTTAATGAACAACAAAAATATGGTTTAATTTGAGCTAAAAGTACTTACTGCAGAACTTTTACCTTTTTTTCTTGAACTGCCCTTTCGGAAGTAAATTCTGCTCTAACAATGGACGCCGAAACTTTCTTTCCTATTTTCTATGCGACAGACGCCATCGCACACACAATTCCAATGGAAGTATTCACTCAAATATCCTTGAACGCTTTGATGCAGCTAGATAGCTAGATATTTGGGGGAGTGTGTGTGTGTGTGTGTACGAAGCGCATATGAAAAAGCTAATCTTTAAGAAGACAAGAAGATAAGAAAATGATAGGAAAAGAAATTTGATTGATACGTTCCATATACATACTTCAGCTATATTTCGACTTAGTCAACACGAACCTTTAGCGTGGCACATGCTTTCATATACAGATAGTGCAACTTGTCCAGAACTGATGTCTTGATCACTTCACTGTCGTTGAAACGTTTCGACGCAAACCATATTTTCAGGTAAAGTTCAGGGCTTCAAGAGTATGATTGAATGTCCCTATCGAAATCTTTGAATTGTCTCAACAGTGTGAGCAGCTATGTGAGAGCGGACATTGTCATGGTTCAGAAGTATTCCAGAGAGTAGCATTCTTCTAGGCCAATTTTGGATGGCACGTCGCAGATTATTCTGTGTTTAGCAATACACATCCGCTGTACCGTGATTATTAGTCCTGGTTGCAAGAATTCCACAAGAATTACATCCTTTTGGTCCAAGAACGGTTGCCAGTATTTTGTGAACTGATAGTTCTTGTTTGAATTTCTTCGTTTAAGGGGAACCAGAGTGCCGCCGTTGCATTGACTGCTGTTTCGACTCCACAGTGACGTTCGATATCCAGTTTTCATCCCCTTTCATTATGTGGGAAAGAGGTATTATCGATTTCCCCTCCTATTATGCCAACAAAATCACTGGCAGCTGTCATTCTTTACTCTTTGTGTGCGTCTGTCGGAATTTTTGCCACCCATCTCGCACACAGTCTGTGTTAACCAAGTTTTTCAGTCACAATTCGATGTTTGTTTTCGCGGACACTTCTGCTATATCTCTGGCGAGTTCAATATGTGTGAACCGGTAATTCAGTCGCACTTTCTTGTTATCGCATTCCACCAAATCGTCCAACTGAACACTAGGCCTTCTGCTATGCTCATTGTCATGAACATTAGAACACCCTTCCCGAAACTCTCTGCACTATTGCCTGTCCTCTCTTCACTCATTACTGTCAGTTTGTAACTGATAGACAATTGACGATTGATATTAGCTACCATATATCCTTTGGCGTTCAGAAATCATATGACAAATCTCACTTCACATTTGGAAGGATTTTATATTACGGCAACCATTACGCCTTAATGCTATTCGCACGAACGCAACTCCGTAGTTTGTGTGTAAGATGAAGTCATGAAAGATCGCGTGGTAGGGTAGGTCGTGCAGAAGTCGTATGGGTGAAGAGACACGGAGTGGTGAGTTGTAACCAACGGAAAATCGGTAACGTTTTGCAAATAGAGTTGTCAATTAAATTGATGTGTCGATAAAAGCTATACGCTAACAAGTATGATGCACGTTTGACTTGAATGGTGTAAAGAAAGTGCGGTATAAATTCATAGAAAGATTGTCATGTCAAAATAATCAAACAGTGGTGAATATTTGAGTTAGTTCATTGTCGAAGCTAGCGTAGTACATAATTTACCGTCAGTCTGGAAAACTCTGGAAATCTGTCTCAAGCTATACATGTTCGTTATCTCTTACGCAAATACGACAGATCGTGGAATCGTAAAGCACGAGAGATCACGCAGAATGCATTGAATGCAACAATAGGATAGATCGTACATGCGGGATAAGTAACATGTTATTCATAAATACCATACTGGGGAAAGTAATGAGAAAAGTATGTGATAACTACAGTTTTTATTCTGTAGATATATCAAACAATGGCTAGGGGGTGGCCAGGGGCTGATCCTCTCCTTGCTACCATCTTTATCCCACTGAAACTTTCAGTTGTTTTTGGATCAAAAAATCAAATATATTTCAATCAAGATTTTCTTATATCTGGAGAACTACATATAATATAGCCAAACCCAAACTATTAGTCAACTCAGTATGATGTGCTTATTCCATAGAAAATACGAAAACTCGATTTATGGCGCAATTCAAAAATTTTTAGGCCCGTGATCCAAAAAAAACTCGCAAGATCGCAATCTTTTAATCCATAATTGGTTTTCGTAATTCCTTGTTTGGAGTCTAGCTTTATGCATAAGCGTGAACTCCAGTTAGCTCCTCCAAAATTGAGCTCCGTTACTTTATCTTAGAGTTCTGATTACGAGCCTGAGACAAAATGCTTGTGTCAATGAGATATTATAAGTTAAGTAAATGTCTGTCCATCCGTTACTCCACAGGATAACTCTTGAATAGAAGCGATTTTTCTTTTTTAATTTCGTTTAACTTGAGCAAATACCTCGACCGAGCTAATTAATGCAGTCAGCCCGTTAACACCTTCGTGGTGGTAATGCTGACCAGTGTTTTTTTTTCAGACCTGTTTTTGAGGGGGCACTGCCCCCCTTCCCAGAGCTCTAACAGTGCCCCCTGAGCAGACCAATATAATACGTCTATAGTATAATAATAAATAGAATAGTATCAGTAGCGCCCCACCGGAATACTAAGTGTACCCCCTGGAACATTGTTTCTGAAAGAAACACTGATGCTGACTTTAACTGTTGCTGTCCATATTTCTTTCTCTACTATTGAAGCAAAGATAGAAGTTACATATAGCGCCCTTAGATGACAACAAACATTCTCCAAAGGTAGACATCTACTGGAAGAAATTGGAATTTCTTCTACGTGCAGTCTACTTTCTGCCAGAGTATATTGCGTTTTACATTTAAAATTCGACAAAATGTTATATCTAAGAATTGAAGAATTTCATATCATGAAACTTTCAAATGTGTGGCACTTCAGGAAAAAGAAAAGGAATTATTTTTTTTTTGAGTATCAACAGGTACATCCTGTAGCCTTATGGTTCTATTTGAAGTAATGAATATTCTCCGAAAGTTTATACCTATCATTTGAAATCACCCTTTTTAACAATAAATAAATAATAAGAAAAGCGTTCTTAGTTGCTCGAGTCGAATTGATTTTCTTTTAACGTCCCTTTCAGCAGCGAGACTATATGAGATAGGACCTACTGATTAACGTGGAATTCCACACGAGCTCCCACCGGGAATCGAACCCATGTCTCCCACGCCAAAGGCGCTTATGCTAACCGCTTAGCCCCGAAGGAGCTCCTCTTAGCCACTAGAGACACATACTTCTATTAAGATTAGTATTATTCTCGATGTATTCTTATTAAATATTGTTAAGTCCCTGGACTAATTTTAAAAAGTCAGAAAAGAGAAGAATCCTCATTAGAAGTGTCTCAACAAAATTTTCATCCTGTTCCAAAACTTGAGAATTTCAAAGGTTTCTAATCCCCAATATTTCCTCCTATTAATGTCCTACCTATGATTGTAAGGAGTGCAGAAGAAAAACGATAGAACACATTTTTATTGTTATTTTTACTTTTTGTACCTACAAGGAAGGACCATGTTAACATTAAGTGAATTGAACGCAATAAAAATTGAGGTAATGTTCGTACGTACTTTGCCCGTACATTATCCGAACAGAGAGCTTAATTACAGGCTTTCTCCCCGTGTGTGAGAGATCAGCCTAGGGGGAGAGACGTTGGTACGCAGTGGACAAGAGCAAACGAGAGAGAGAGAGAGAGATAGTGTATCTGAGTGCGAGCGGGTTAGAACGTAGAGATGGGAGAATTTTGTGAGCGCCCGTATATGCAGATATACACATACATACGTACATGAAAGCTCTTGGAGTTTTAGTGGTCCACGCACAGAGGGAGAGAGAGATAATGGTAAGAGGTCGTGCGAAAGGGAAAGAAAGAAAGAGATAAAAGAATAGGGATTATGGCTACCCGACGAGGGTACACAAAAGCGTTAGCGTAACAAAAGGGTTTGGGGATTTTTAATACGAGGCTTGTGCGGTTTTGTTTAGCGGAGACAAGGTTTTACAATGTGCTTTACCTGTGGAATACCACAGTTTCTTCTAAAATGACGAGCAAAGGGAGATAAAGAGGAAGAAAACAGTTTTAGCGACTGTCATTTATCTGAATAGCTTAATTGCTACTCACTTGCATTTATTTATAGTTTTTTTTAGAGTTCAACGTAAAACTGTACAGAATAAGCACTGCATACTATTAAAAGAACATATTAAATATTATTTGTTACAATCGACCACTAAATTTAATCAGTTTCATTCGCTAATAACTTAACTGGATAAATAATTAGTCACCAAGACTTGCTACGAGTTATTATCTTCGAGACTAATAAGTGCAATGTTCAGTGCAAAAGAGATTCAAATCAGATTTTGGTCATTTTGGACATATTTAAAATCTCTATCTGAAGTTCTTTTCAGTTAAAAAAAAAATCATGTCCATTTCTGGTAAATAACTGTTATATTCTTTTAAAAACTATGTTCAATTTTCCAGATATTTTATCAGGCTATACATGGACTTTTTTTCTCAGAAACTTGTTAATCAGACTTGAATATCTTGTATTCTTTACGCCCCCAAAACCGCCAAGCATATGATACAAGTGTGCTCACTGCTAATAATAGTAGTGTAAACAATCATGGTAACCCGCAGGTGCAATAACCCTTCGCTGAATCTTCGAAGAGAATTCGGTTCTTCGAAATACGTATCAAAGCATATTAAGTTATTGTTTACTTATAAACTATAGTTTTTAAGGTATACTATAGTATTATAGTATATTTACTATACTTAAAATGGTTGTTAATTCCCCGAATGTCTTGGAGGGCAACCTAACATTTTTTCCGGTCAACCCCTAAAAATACCATTCTTCCCCCAAATGTATCCTTCTTCCTGTAAATATATCATTCTTCCCAAATGTACTATTCTTTATCCCAAAATTACCATTCCGCTCCGAAATTTACAATTATCCCCCTAATTTAATATTCTTTTTCCCAAATATAGCATTCATTTTTTCAAATTTACCTTTGTCTTCTCAAATTTAACATTCTTTAACCCAAAATTTTCAATATCTTCCTAAGTTAACCTTTCTCCCGAATTTTCTATTCTGCACTGAATTTTTCAATTTGTCTCCAAATTTGCCATTTTTCCGAAATTTACTTTTATCCTCCAAAATTTTCCATTCCTTACTCGAAAATTTAACATTCTTTAACCCGAATTTAAGATTGTATCCTCAAATTGATAGTTTTTTCCTCTAGTTTAACTTATCTTCCCAAATCTGACATGATTTCGCCAAATTTAACATAAATTCACCAAAATGTAACGTTACGTCCTCGGGATTTGCCATTTTGCCCCAAATTTAATGTTCTTTCCCAAATTTACCAATCTTCCACAAGTTTTGCATTCTTTTCCCCTAATATAAGATTATACCCCCAAATTGGACATTCGTTTCATCAAGTTGGCCATTATCCTCCCAAATTCTACATTCTTTCCTAAATTTACCATTCTACCTCAGATTTAATATTCTTTCTTGCAAATTTAGCATTATTTCCTCTAAATTTAATATTGTTTCACCAAAATTTAACATTATCTCTTCAAAATTTACAGTTTTACCCCAAATTTAATATTATCTTCCGAAGTTTACTATTCCCAACAAATTTAAAATTCTTTTCACAAAATATTACATTCTTTCCTCCAAATTTACTGTTCCTTTATAAAATTTAACATTTTCCACTCAAATTTTAGCATTGTTTTCTGTAAAATATATATATATATAATAATAATAATAATAATAATTGCCGAAATTTAAGATTCTACCCCAAATTGAACGTTCTTTCTCCCAAATTTGCCATTATCCTCCAAAATTTAATATTCATTCTTCAAATTTAACATTCTCCCCTAAATTTAACATTCTTTCCCCCAATTTAACATTCTTCCCACAAATTTAAATTTTTCATCCAAATTTGCCATTCATCCCCCAAGTTTATCTTTCTTTTCCTAATTTATTATGCTGCACTAAATTTACTATTATAACCCCAAATTTACTATTTCCTCCACAATGTTTGTTTTCTGCCCCCAAATTTATCATTCTCCAATTTCATTGTACCATTTTGATTGGAAAATTATATTCCACAAATAATCTCATGGGCACAATCTCTACCCTAAAACTCATCGGTTAGCATTTCTGGTCGTTGCTTAATATATTATGCGTAAATAACTGGTGTTTTTTACCTGAAATATTATGTTCATGCGTGCATCAAGGTTTGTGTGTGTTTGTGTGTGTGTGCAGTTGCAAATGTGCTTGTATATTGGTCTTGTGCTCCCTTCTCCTTGGAAAAATTCCTATTGGCGTCCTTGTAAACAAGTGTGATCATATAACCCATCTGACAGAATGAATATATTTGTTTTGTGGTTTTTCTCCATTGTTCTTACATTGAATTTTGAAAGTAATCACTAGGTATAGTCGGCGGTAAACGTGGATAGTTTCATACGTTATATGTCAGGGTTGGAAATAGATACCTGAGCTGAGCAGTAGAGTAAAAGATGCCAATCAATTTCTCATATATATTTTTCATTTATTATCATGTAAGATTGTGGCATTGATGGTAGAATGTTAATACTGTGCTTTGAAAATGAAAATTGCTTTGGAAAATACTTTGCCCAAAAGTAGAGAAAGAGATATACATGAAGTGTTGGCATTCTGAGAAGAAAAATATATATATATTTATTTATTTATTTAACAATCACCAGATACAGCTCCGAGGCCATTTTACACTGGATATCCAACAACAACAATACCGGTAACAATGAAAAGGATTTGGGAAGGTATCGGCCAGGGCCTATTTTTTTAGTAGGTACCATCCCGGCATTTGCCTGGTAGGACTGAGGGAAACCCTGGAAAACCTCAGTTAGGATGGTCGGCAGCGGGATTCGAACCCACGACCTCCCGAATGCGAAGCCAATGCTCTACCACTTGAGCTACTTCGCTCGGTGAAAAGCCATCAGGGGAAAGAAAAAGAAGCTTGTTCTAGATGCAGAATCGTTAGAAATTCTATCTAACGATTGAAGGGCGTGTCGTCACTTAGAGATAATTGTACCAAATTTGGTGTAGATGTAGGTAATGGGAACAGAAAAGAACTTGTAGTAGCATTCGTTTCACAGATGTTTGGAATCAGAAATAATGGGCCCTACAGTTCTGGGGAAGTATGGCCTGTCAGTCAGATATTGATGGGACTTAGGCTTTGCTCGCTTTTGCGGCCAATGCAGAAAAAGTTAATAAAGTTGAATAACAACAGAAAAGATGAACCGAACAGAAAATGCGCCAATGTCCGCCCTCAGTCCCATCAGCGAATGCCGGGATACTAAATCTATCAACTGCCCTTGCTATTACCCATTGGGTATGCATCACGAGTTAACTTCACTTACAACTGCCCATTTGGACACAGATTCTCACAGTGTTTCACAAACTCGTACTATGTACGATTGATTCACACTTGTTGACGTCTCCTCGTTCCCGTCTTTATCTCCAACAGCAGTTGATGTAGGTGTTGAGGGTGGAAAGAGTTATACTTTTGTGCACATGCAAGCTCTCATCTGAAAATAAGAACAGAAGGAGTTTAGAAAGAATATAGACAAATGCATGGGGACTTCAGCGGTGACTATGATAGTGTTAGCATTCCCTGGTGTGTGGTGCAGAAGAGGAAGGGGATAAAGTGAAAAGTGCACATTCTACATTCAATACACACATTTACGTTTACTCACAAATCCATCTACACTTACTCACAACTACTGTATTCATCTATATTCCATTTATATTTCATATTTTCCCACTTCAATTTTGCCTTATATTGACAATTCTCTAATTTACCTAATTTTGACATATTCTCTGCACTTCGAATTCAATGTAGGCCAATCATTGCAAATGGTGACGTCCAGTATTTGTAAATTTTTATACAAATTCTTATACAAATTCCGCATTTATAGCACACTTGACCTTAGTTGTTGGTGCACCTAATCATTAAACGCCATTAATGGTAATGAAGACAATACAAGATAAGAGAAATGGGTGATCTTTTGAAGAAAAGTATGTTATAAAGCGATTATGTATTATGTGTTGTGAAGTAAACAAATAGCAAACAACGAAAGCTTGTCCATTAAGGATAGTTAGTAAGTAATTAAGGGAATGTTATAATAAGGTAAAGGAACATTTAGAAGTAGGTGCTTTTCACATATCTTTACACTTAAATATTAATGCTCTTCTCTGTTCTACTGCTCTGTTTTGTTTATAATGCAATAGTTCAACAGCACGCGTTGAACGTCTGATATCACAAACTATGCACAAGTCTGCTCTTCCAGATCTGTTTATGCCTCCTTACCACAAATCAATTAACACCTTGTTCCATTGAGCAGTTCAGAAAGTAGTATACAAGTCGCAGATTCGAGTTTCGTCTTCGACATTGATTTATTTTTGTGTATATATTTTCTTTATTTTCTTAATATCATTTTATTATGCTAACTAGTGATGCACATGCAATGAACAAGAGACATGATGGGTAAGGGCAAGGAAAGTTGACAGATTTAGTATCCCGGCATTCGCCTGGTGAGACTGCCGGAGGACATTTGCGCATTTTCTGTTCAGCTCATCTTTTATGTTTTCCTTCTACTTCATTTAACTTCTCATGCATTGGATGCAAGATATAACAAAGGCTCCGTCTCATCAATGTCTGGTTGACAGGCCATACCTCTCCAGATCTGTAGGATCCATTGTTCCTAATTCAGAACGCCTGCAAAGCGAATACTTCCACACGTTTTTCTCTATTACCATTACCTACTCCTACATCAAATTTGGTGCAATTACCTCTGAGTAACATCACGCCCTTCCCTCGTAAGTTGGTAAAAATTGCAAAAGTGTAAAGGTTGTAAGTCTAAGAAGAGGTCACTAGAATAAGAAATATATTTGTAAGACAGTTTGAACTCTATTCTTTATGTTCTCATATTTTAATTTACCACACTGTATAGAATACATGTATAAATGTATTGTATTGATAAATGTATTTTCTTACATTTATTTAATGATTAATTTTTTTTATATGTAAATACTATAGTCCGTTTTCAATGATCTGTTGTCTGAGACACTAGTATTTATAAGCAAAGGCAAGATTGCATTATTGTCTGGCTACTACAGTTTATTTGGAATAGAACATCTAATAGCTATTTATCTTCAGTATTTGACAATGTAATAGATTTTGCACTATTTTAACTTTGTTTTCAAATTCTGGAAGGCAGGTGAGATGAACCCATGATAATTCCCGTTAGGTAAATTAGACCATGATTAGGACAAGTTAATGATGATGGAGGGATTGGTGGAATCAGGACATGGGAGGAAACGGGAGTACCCCGAGAAAACCCACGGACACGATGTTGTCAAATACAAACTTCATTGGCCGGGAATCGAACTGGGGACCCCATGCACCAGAGGCAAGAGCTCTTAAAGGCTTTCCACTGAACTACCGTGCCCCCCCCAAAAAAAAAATTCTCCTAGAGATTTCATCGTTGTTGTGCTATAAATTAGTGGATACGTTTAATTGGTAATCTAAAACTTAAAGTCCTTGTGACAGTACAGCCCTTATGGAACAATGCTTACCAGTCTAATTGTGGCACTCATGCTTTTGGAGTGATGTGTGGTTAGCATTAAATGCTAGCTTCCAAGACCAGAGTTCGCTATCTATTTCTGTTAAGTATCTCTCGAATTGTTCTCATACACTGGCACAATGTCAAAGCCGTCTTGTGTGTGCGATCGGTCATTCATCTTTCCTCTGATCAGATCCAATAGTACTTGATTTTCTTGATTTTACGAGCAACGATATACTAGTGAGGCTAGAGAGTTGTCTAGGATATGATCCCACGTTATATAATTTAACGTGTTCAGAGCATAATCAGCTTAACAATTGTGTACACAACCTGTTTTTAGGATTATTTGCCATAACAATTATTTTGTTTGCAGTTAAAGCCGATGTTTCATTAGGTTAAGCTTTTCGTTTCGTCTTGTTGAAAAACTGAAGCTTATAAAGGAAATGCAGTATCTTTTGCAATACTGGTGGGTGTTTGCTTTAATCGTATGATGGACGTGATTTAGTATTAAGAAAGTTTGTTGGTAAACATGTAGTCTGAACAGATATTTAAGATAAGTGGATTGCAAAACTAAGACAGACAAGACAATTATAGTCAGACAACGGATCAGGTGGTATGAATGATATCACATTCAATCTTAAGCCTCCGAGAGAACTGAGCTCAAAAGAGAATACTCAAAGAACAAAGGCTATGCATTCGCATTCAACTAAACCTGTTTCCTTGTTATGTAGAAACAAAGAGAATATTTCAATGTCTGAGAAATTCTACAAGCTGGTCTAGATGGTTAACGCCCGTATCTTTAGTGCACCGGGTCCTGGGTTGGATTCCCTGTGGGAGACTTCAAATTTGAATGCATTATGATGATTTGAATCCCTGCATATACTGTAGGTTCATGTCTCGTATAGCATCGATGCTGAACAGGAACCCTAAAATCCAACCCGCTGAACCAATATTTGTCTGAACACAAAAAATAACATGTTACCCAATGAGTATAAATTGCTTAACACGTTTTTGTTTCTTCTTTATAAAAGAACATTTGCCATTTTAATACTTCGATAGTCTATTTTTTTCTCTGCAAAACATAATACTGGTAAGCATATATCAAGTTTCGTAATTCTATACTAAATATGTAAACACGTTAAACTTGTAAATGATTCCATTCTATAAAGGAAATTATATGAAGACGAAGAAATACATAAATATTATTATATTTTCCGTTGTAGGAGAACGCGGTAATAACATGTATTTAAACAGGAATATGATTTTGAAATGTTTTTATATTTATATAAAAATGTTCAAAATCTACTAATTATAGTTTTTTGGACGTAGATTATTGAACGTGTGTCTTGTTTAGGTTAGTTAGACTTTAACAACTTGTTATTTTCAATACTTATCTTGAAATTAACTTCTTACAAAAGTGCTTGGCTCATACTTATGTGTGTGTGTATATATATATGTATATATGTGCGTACGTTTGTATGTGTGTAGGTATTAGGCAGTTATCATGCAAAATTAAGGAGGATGGATCGAAAGTCTTTGCTGGATAGGACTAAAGTCATTTGGTCGGTATTACTTAGAAGGAGAGTTAGAAACTGGTTTGAGTATCGTTTTGAAGAAAAAATATATAGTTCTTGTATCGTAGTAGATATAATGAAAGAAAAGTTACGAGAACGAGAATAAACCTTCAATTAAAGAGAAAGTACACAGTAAAAATGGTTGTGTTAATTCAACTCAATTTTAACACAGGGCAGTGGTTCCAGCGTGACTACCACTATGCGGTGTAAGTTCAACACAGACCCCGCGGTGTTGGCGTTTAACACAGGGGAAGTGTTACGTTCTTAACACACAACCGGTGTTGAGCGGTTTTAAATTCGTATCTGTGTTAGTATTTTCGATGTTGATTCGACACTATGTCAGGGTCAATAATGTGAAGAAAAGTGTTGAGTGTTACTTGTGGCGGTGTTGCACCAACACGAAGAAAGTAATACAGTGTGTAGTGTGTTAATTATTTTGTGTTAATATTACATCATGTCAAGAATCAATATAACACAATTCCTGTGTTACTTCAACATCATTTTCTTATTATTTCAACACACAATCTGTGTCATAATTCAAGGTCAAAGCCGTGTAACACCGTTTTGGTGTTAATTCAACACTCCCTGTGTTACAATTCAAGGTCAGACCATCAGATTAACACCAGTTTTGGTGTTAGTTCGACTCTACTTCTGTGTTACTACGACACCTATTTCGGTCTTGAAATAACTTCGTGTGTGGTATTGTAACCATTTATCTGTGTTGGGAAACCTTGTGGTATGCATGCTTACACTTACTGAAGATTGTAATTTTAAAATAAGAATAGTAAACTACAAAACACTTCATTTAGAAAATCTTCATAAAACTTTTTGTCGTCCTCCTCAACATTTATTGTGCGAAACACAACCTTCACCAACATCTTGTGCAAGAATGATAGGAAACTCTTACCTATATCCTTATAATATGTTTGCCTCTTAATCGTGATTCTACTTGTTTCCCGCTATTTTTGAAGCACAGTCCCTGGTGTTGACTAGTGAGGTCTAGTGCAATGTAGAAGTGACACAGTAATACGATGTTGTTTCTCGCTGTTGACATATTTCTTCAGAAACGTTGTGTAGAACAATTGAAAACACAACACGCGGTTTGCATGTAGAAATTTTGCGTATACCTGGATTTGTTTAAGTATTTTTTTTCTACCGTGTTTGTCTGTAGCTTCAATTCATAAGCCTTTATAATTAGATGCCCAACATATTTGGCAATCACGCAGAAAACAACACCGAAGATTCTACAGTTGTGTTAATTTAACACACAGGCTGTGTGTCATTTCAACTACCGGTATTTGACACACAACTCCAAATGAAGAGTGAGTTGTTCTAACCACCTGTTTGTGTTATATTTTAACACAATCATATTAACACATAGGCATGTCGTTGAAATAACTCAACGATTTTTTAGTGTACAAAATCAATGTAATAGAAATTTATGAACTCGTTCCAAAGATAACCTATCACATACCATGGTTAATTTTCCCCTCTTTATAATTTAGTTATTTTTTGAATTATCTGCGTTCTGGTTTTAATAATAATGATCGAACAAACAACTAAAAAAATAGATCAATGGAAATATGAAAATGTTTACGAGATTAACCAAGTTTTTGCTCTTTAAGATAAATGACATATCTCGGAATTTACCTCTCCTCCATATCCAGTGAATTTTCTCTATGTGAGAAAAACGTCTTCTCATGGCTTTCTGCAATATCTTTAGTAATCTTTTGTCTTGCGTCAGCACTAAAACGTCATCGTCGGCTATAGATAACGCACCATAAATGAATTAGCTCTTACGTCACATTCAGTATCACCTAAACCAGTTTTATCTACCAATATACTATCATTCATCTTGTCTCTTTTACTGATTTTTTATATTTATCTATAAAAATATTGGATCGAATTATGGCTTCAGTAAAACTGAAATGGGATTTGAAAGTCGACAATTTTTATCTTTATTACAGACAATTTAAGTCGTCAGTAGCAACAACTGTTAAAGATCTCCAGACAATGGTAATATAGAAAACTTTATAAATTCTTCTATGAAACGTCTGGATTGACGATGTACGTACGTTTGAAAGTTTGGAACGATCAAAATAATAAAAGAAAACTATACGTCACACAGAAAAATGTAACATTAAAGAAAAAAGAAATCGCTCTTGCGTACAGTAGTTAATGACCAGCATGTGCACAGGAACAAGAGTAGAAATTGCTGTTAATTGCTTCTAAAATACTGCCAAATTGTAGCTACGAAATTCTACCACATGCAATATATACAGAAAAGTGTAAAGTTTATGTATTTTTAATGATTTATTGTCTCTTTGAACACATATGCCGTGCATCTATATTAGATATAAAAATCATCAGATGTCACCGAAGGTTTCTTGTGGGTAAATGACTAATGTTTGCACCTTCGGCACAAGAGATCGAATTGACTAATCTGAATCTAAAAGATATTTAAGTTCAAGTGTTATAAACTAGAACTGTTCCGGTACGAAGAATCTATCCAACGAGTAATGTACGAACACCAGTAAAAGAAAATATTGGCAGCTTCATTAGATATTCAAAGGAAATCAAAATTATCCCAAAATGGATTTGTACTTAGTGCATGCAGTAACAGCTATTTGGCACCACGGAAATGATTAAAACTACAGTAAAGATTGAATACACATTTACGCACGAAAAATTAACAAATTAATAAGTGAATTCCAATAACATATGATTTACAGTAATATATGATTCACAATAATATGAATTCTAACACAATGCACTTATTAATTTATACACTTTTATTGTACACAACAATAAATGAAACAGCAAGCAGAAATTCTTTCATACTCTTTGCTCCGGCATTGTATACGAAGCATGAACTTCGAAGACTTTTCAGCAAATGATTCACTTCGTCTTCCTATTAGTCGTTCCCCTATGGTAATCTTCAAAAGCACTGTCGAACCATGGGATCATCTTCCTGGATACATTGGATTAATTTCCAAATGGCGGATGATACATTCCAACCAGAGGTTTGAACTTGTCATTCCAGGACTCGCATATGTTGTTTGTTCTCTGCTCGTTGTTTAGTGTGGTGTCGTGAGCATTCCATACTTCTGGAGGGAAAGGATCCCTCATATTTTTCTAACGGATGTTATCGTCGTTTCTTCCAAAGAACAGAAGACGCTAGTATGTATTGGAAATGCAGGTCTGGTGGAAGTAATCCACAAGCCCTATTATTTCTTCTGCAGCTTCTTTACTAAGGAATTGCATTCATTGAGGTACATTTCGTATAGGAAGAAATGTAAGGCTGTTCCGTTTTCCGAAAAATATACTAAACTCGTAAATCTGATTGTAAAGATTTGTAAGGCCAAGTTCATGAATCTTCCTTCACGTACACTGTACTAGTGAGAGAAACAATCTTGCACATGAATGGAATCACCGAACGTTGTCTTGATTGCATTCATTGCTGCTAATTCAAAATCCATGACAACGTTTGCAAAAGATAAAATTTGTTGCATCGTTGAATTACAGCCCGAAACAATTTCTCGTTAAAAAAAAAAAAATACTTGAGTCTTTTACTCAATCAGGGCATACACTGTCGTGATAGACGTTTGTCCTGTCGGCACTCGTATTATGTACACTTGATTAAAATGTTTAGCTGCTGTACAAAAGATATCGACGTTTAGTCACGTTTGATTACTGGTTTTCTCTAAAGCAATTTAATGTTCCAAAAATGATGAGTCTAGAATCAGCTTCCGCTCTATTGTCATAGAATAGAAATGTTTTTGGGCTCCAATCTTTTAGTAAGTGTCCATTCCCTTGGAAAAGCATACAAAGGAAATCAGAATTGATGGTACACCACTCTTGTGAGGGTTTCCATCATTCAAGAGACACCTCTTCTTTATTTCTTGTAGGTTATCAGTAACATTCACTGTAACTTCCTCCCCGATATAATTATGTTCGTGAACCAACACTATATTGCACTTATTCAAATCACTATTCAAAATTCCTGGATACGGAAGACGAACTCTTTTTTGCAACATCTTCACTGAACATTTTCTTTTAAAGTCTCTTGTTAGATACTGTATATATTAATAATTCAAATACAATTTCTCGCCTCCTCGGGTTGAACAAATCACCTCCATGCTTCCAGCTAATGACACTATTGAATAAAATGAAATAAGAATCATACACTGAACTCATAATTTCACTTTTCAACCAGATGTGTCGACTGGACAATCAAATTTCCGCACCAGCTTCTTACCAGCCAATTATAGTCAGAGATTTATATCAAATTCAATCGTAAGCTTTTAATGAGCATTCGAAATATGCGTGAGAGGAGCGAGAATCTCTTGTGTGGCGAAATTCCGTTGTAGCCAACTCATTCTATCCCTAAATCTATTATATTCAGAGTATATTACCATTTTTATGTACTTCCATTTCTTTCGTTTTATAGGACCACAATATTTCCGTTTGCTTTTTTTTCTTGGTGCCAAAATTACTGGGTCAAAACTACTGGTGCCAAGATTTCCGAAGCTAAATTTACCGCGCCCCCTTAGAAACGTGTGGTGCTCACTACAAATGGCATATAGTCTACGTAGATCGAACAATTGAGTAATAATCGTTCCTATTAATTAAATAAATAATGTTGCTTTAGGTTGTTAAAAGAACATCTCAATAAACTGTAGGTATATTCTTACATAAGAAAGAAAGAAGAAAGAATACAAAACAAGCCAGACGATTGAAATCGTTGACTTCACACTTTCTTTCCTTTGCTTTCTTTGCAATACATGAAGTGAATTTGGAACAACTTTTCAAACATTTCCATGCACGACATAGACGCCACCTTGTGACAGAACTGGAGCGTGACATTTACTCACCACACGTTGGCGGCCAGCAAAGCGAGAAATTGGTGAGGTTGTTCAGAATAAAGCAAAGATATTATGCAGTTGCAACTCTTGTAGAAAAACTATGAGGAAAAACTTTAATAAAATAAAAGTTCTTCTCTCTTCTTTAAAGTTTGTTTAGCTTTAGTATTAATGTTTTCCCCACAGTTATTTTCTATGCTGTGTTGCACTTCATTTATTATGACGACTAAGTGGAGCATTAATATATTAGCAAACCATCAGTGTTACTTACTTGTATATATAGTTGTACAGCGAGTTTAAAAATAAACTTAGCAATCCGCATGAGACTTGAGGAAAATAGACTTATTTCCATGTGGCCATATGCAGACTTTCATATCAATATTACAAATAAGTAATAGGCGAGTACAGTGTCGTATTTAGGGGGTGGTTTCCGGGCTTAATCCCCCCCTCGAAATCTTACTTAGTATAGTAAATTAAATGGAATATCTTGCAGAATTTTCACATTTCCAGGCAAAGTTAGCAAAGCCCCACCCGAAACAAAGTCGTAAATACGCCATTGGGTGAGTATAAATTATAAATTACACACTACTCGCAAACGTGACCTCACTTTAAGCCGCCTCGGTCATAGCCTACTGACAGTCAAGTCCATAGCATTGAGCCAACCCAGTAAATCAGAGCCTATTGATTCTAAATCTGGAATCCGCTTACGATAGACCTATTCATTTTTAAGATACGATCCTAGAACCGTTTAAAACAATTCCTAACGACACACACACACACACAGAATATTGCATTGAAAACAAGTGAGCGCTCGAAGGTGTTGATTGCAATTGGTAGACGGTTAGCACAATGTCCTTTCGCTTCTATTAGGTACAGTACGTTTCAAATAAGTGTTGCAGAGTTTTAATCATTAAGATGGACCAGGTTTGATTCGCAATGAGGAACCGATATTTTTTCTCGTTCTCATGTTGTTCAGAGCTTCAAAAAGATTGTTACGAAAGAATAGTTGATTATGTTTCGTCTCGAAAGAACAGGGTGTGAATTACCTGGAAGAGGAGGGGGACTTTTCGCCCCTTAATCATAATCTGACTAACCAGAAAAGACAACTGAATCATCCCTGCCTGGGATGCATGTTCTTGATCAAACCACGTTTAATGATAAAAAGTTTGAGTATTTTGTCAAATTCAACTGCTTTTGGTTTTTGTATGTACAGTAATTTTAATCGACTTCAGAGAAGTAGCAGAATCGCAATTCCACTCCTTTATATCTATAACTAACTAACTAACTAACTCTATGGCCTATGGAACCCGGAGGTTCAGTGCCGCGTTCACAAAAGCTCTCCACTGACTTCTATCCTTAGCTAATTGGATCCAGTTTCTACTTTGTATTCCTATCTCTGCGAGATCCATCTTAATATTATCCTCCCATCTGCGCCTAGGCCTTCCTAATGGTCGTTTTCCGATTGGTCTTACAGTCAAGACTTTGAAAGCGTTTCTACTTTCTTCCATTCTAGCTACATGACCTGCCCACCTAAGCCTCCTAGACTTGACGACCCTAACAATGTTGGGTAAACCGTATAAACTATGTAGTTCCTCGTTATGAAGCTTCCGCCATTCCCCATTCTCGTTCCTCTTGGGTCCGAATATTCTTCTCAGGATCCTGTTCTCAAATACTTTCAGTCTATGTTCTTCCCTCAGAGTAAGCGACCATGTTTCGCAACCATACAGAACAACAGGCATGATTATCGTTTTATATATTTTAAGCTTCAAATTCCTCGACAGAATTCGCGACGACAAGAGATTTTGAACCGAATAGTAACACGAATTCCCTGCTTTTAGTCGACATTTAATTTCTTCGTGAATATGATTTTCGTCTGTTAATATTGATCCTAAATATTTGAAAGTATCCACTTTATCAAAAGTATTATTTAATATTTTAACACCTCCACAATTTGCCGTATTACGGTCCCGACGCACTTCCATGTATTTAGTTTTCTCTGCATTTACTTCTAAACCCATGTCCCTGCAAGCGTTTAATAATATCTCTGCATTTATTTCTACTGTTCTCCTATCATCCCCTATTAAATTTACATTATCAGCATATGCCATAACCTGGTGAATGCCGTTCAACTCTAGGCCCTGGTTGCTATCTTTGATTTTCCTTATGGCGTATTCCAGCACAAAGTTAAATAATAATGGCGACAACACATCTCCTTGTTTCAGGCCATTTTCGACGTGGAAGCTCGTGGACAAAAATTTTCCTACTCGGACTTTACTTTGGGATTCACTTAAACATATCTTAATTAATCTAATTAGCTTTCTCGGTATTCCAAGCTCTGTAAGAACGTTGTATAATGTTTCTCTCCTAACCGAGTCGTAAGCCTTTCTAAAATCAATAAATAGTTGATGTACCGGGGTATTGTATTCCAACTTCTTTTCGAGTATTTGGCGAATGGTAAATATTTGGTCGATAGTTGATCGATTTCGTCTAAATCCGCACCTATAATCTCCAATAATTTCATCTGCGTATGGGGTCAATCTTGCTAACAGAATATTTGAAAGGATTTTATAAGATGTTGACAGAAGAGAAATGCCTCGATAATTATTACAGTCAGTTTTGTCGCCTTTCTTGTGAATTGGAACAATGATTGACTCTTTCCACTCTTGTGGCAATTCTTCCTTGTTCCAGATAAGGAGAATGAGTTTGTGTATCTTGTTCCACAATTTTTCGCCTCCAGCTAAAATTAACTCAGCCGGAATTTCATCTACACCCGGAGATTTGTGTTTCTTTAATTTCTTTATAGCGGCTTCCACTTCTATTCGATTGGGTTCTGGAATATACGGTTCTGCGGTGTGTATCTCCTTTTCTCCACGCACATTAGTTTTTGGCTGCGTGTTCAACAAATCGTCAAAGAAATCTTTCCATCTATTTAAGAGGCTATCCGTATCAGTGAGAACTGTTCCGTCAGATTTCTTTAATATAGAAGCACGAGGTTGATAGCCTTTCTTAAATTCGCTGATCCCCTTATACATGTCCCGAATATTTTTATTTTTACTATTATCTTCAAGTTCCTTAATTTTAGCTTTTAAAAAATCCCGTTTCTTTGTTCTAAAAGTTTTGGAAGTTTCCCGCCTGATATCTGCGAAATTTTGTGTAGTTATTTCATTCGGATTTTGTAGCCACCGTAATTTTGCCTGTTTTCTCTTCTCTACTAGTTTAATGCATTCTTGGTCGAATCATGGTTTGTTCCTACGTATTTCCGCGTGTCCCCGTTTTTCTATTGCTGAACTTTTAATGCTATCTCTAATTTCAATCCAAGTATCCTCAACACTAGTGCACTCCGAGTCTTCTAAAACCGAGAATCTATTCGAAACTTCAATCTGGTATTCCTCTCTTACCTGGCTCTCTTCTAATTTCTTTAAATTAAATCTCTCCGTTTTCGGACATTGAGTATTACCTTTATTCAACGATAATCTCTCCCGTATTATCGCTGCTACCAGGTAGTGATCAGTGTCACAATCAGCCCCTCTAAACGACCGGACGTCAATTATGCTAGATTGTCTTCTTCTATCTACTAAAACGTGATCAATTTGATTATGTGTTTTTCCGTCTGGTGATGTCCAAGTGTATTTATGAACGTCGCGATGTGGGAATTTTGTACTCTTCACGATTAGGTTTTTGGATGTTGCAAAGTTCACGAGTCTAACACCGTTGTCATTACTTTCCTTATGCAAACTTTCGTTCCCTATAATCGGTTTGAAAATATCCTCTCGTCCTACCTTCGCATTGAAATCCCCTAATAGAATCTTCATATGGTATCGCGGGAGTTGGTCAAATATCCGTTCCACTTCTTCGTAAAAACTATCTTTTATATCGTCACCCTTATCTTCAGTTGGAGCATGTACATTTAAAACAATAATATCACACCACCGTCCCTTAAGAGTAATAAAAGAAAGTCTGTCAGTAACAAATTCAACCCGTTTAATTGCTGGTAATATTCGTTTGTGAACGAAAAACCCTGTTCCTAACTGGTGATTTTTATTTCCTTCCCCGTAAAAGAACGTAAAATTTCCGGAATTCTCAGATCTATTTCCTTCCCACCTAACTTCCTGAACTCCTACTAAGTCCATCCTGTATTTCTCTAACTCACTCGTTACAGATTTTAACGCGCCTGCCCTATAAAGACTTCTAATATTCCATGTTCCAAATCTCATGTCCATTTTCTTTTGCTGATGTCGTGCCAAGTTATCAGTCCTTGTCCGAGGCTTTTGTGAATGTTTCTGAACAAGTACCTTTTTTTACAGGATGAGGGTGTTAGCCTTACCCAAACCCCCAAGCTGGAGGACCACTCCTAGTCGTCTGTCCGCGACTGCTTATTCAGTATATTCGCAGCTAACCTCTATATCTAGAGGTCTTCTCCTCGATCCGCAACCTGAGGACGCGCCATGCAGTGGTGACAGGAACCCACGTTACCTTTATATCTATATCTATATCTATATCTATATCTATATCTATATCTATATCTATATCTATATCTATATCTATATCTATATCTATATCTATATCTATATTTATATCTATATCTATCTAGCTGTATATATAATTTTGTGTATGATCACTCATAACTTCCACAAACTTGAACCAATTTTAATGATCCTTTTTTCGTTTGAAAGAATATTTTATTCTTGTGGTTCTTTGTATACTTCATAAGGATTCAATGAATTTTTGGAGCTAAACAATGGAACTTCATAATTACTGTTAATGTTACTATCACAACTGTTTGTATGATCACGCACAGATGTATCGATATCGATATCTCTTTTTTTACTGTTGGTTTGAATGAGTATTCATACCTTATGGCCATATGTAACCTTCAAAAGGATCTTCAGAGCTAGATTATGAAACTTTTCAAAAATGAAGAAAAAAATGAAATGAAATCTAAAAGTTTTACGTTCCACAATTCAGGCGGCTAGGGTAAATGATACAGTGATGATGAGAAATAAATAAAATGATGGAATGAAGAAAGTGGGAGGAAACGGCAGAATCCCAAGAAAACCCACGCACACGGCGTTTGTCCACAACAAAGCTCACTTGGCGCGAGCTGAGATCGAACAAAGAACCCCATGCATCAGAGGTGAACGCTCTACCACTGAGCTACCGCGGCCCCATGAAACTTTTCAGTGGCTAATGGTGTTAATATTGTAATTACCCGACTTCATTGTAATTCAACAAAAAATATTCTCTTTAAAGAGTTTTCTTTACCATGTCGAAATTTACTTAGGTATACATACCGTCCGTCTATCCGGGAAATAAAATATCTAGAGTTACTTCACCAATCTTCACCAAATTTGATCCGTATTCAGAGCATTAAAAGTTAAGAATCGTATGTTTTTGTGTACCCGACACTCAAACCGGAAGTGGTAGAAATTAACCATTTTCGCTTTAACATTAATCGCTGTAGAGTAGAAAGAGTAATAGGTTGATGCTCTGATGTTTTATGCAATCGATTAAGTGTACCAAAAATATATTACGTCTCTATTCTCAATTCTTTACTAAAATCGGAAGTAGGTGATATTCAATACAAGTTCCAGTTTGAATATTGATTCTCATAGGGAATAAAACGGTTCTGAACAAGTTTTTTTTTTTAAATCGAATCATCCTTCTAAGAATGGGTAACATCTTTTCTCTCAACCAAATACTCAAATCGGAAGTAGCAAAAGTCAACCACATTAGTCTTTAACATTGATCGGTATAAAATAAAAACCATAATAGATATCAAATAAGAGGTTTTCTTAAATCAATTAAGCGTTCCAAAAATATGTTCCCTCTTCACTGTAACCTGTATACTGAAACGAAAGTGGCAGAAATCAACGCTGATTGTTATAGAATGAAAATATTAACATATACACTGAGAAAAATCCATTCTCCGGATAGCGGTATATTGTAAAAATATACGGAATCCTCTTGCTTACTACAGAAATCAGTACGGAATATACGTTATCCGTATGCTACATAGACACTGCCCTTATATGTTACATCATGCCGTTCCAGGATGTCTGATATCTTAACACTCTTCCTTATATTACATACATATATGTATGTTACCTTCGTCAGCAATATGTTATATACGTCCATTTGTATGTGAGATCCTAACCGCCTATATTATTTCACACAGAAAGTTCGTACAGATGGTATAAGAAAGTACGAACACTTATACAGGAAGTATTATAATTAAAAATGCGTTTTCAGTTATACGTTTGCTGTACGTTAAGTGCAAAAACTACAAGATTTATAAATGTAACATACGATTTTACGTTGGCGACACGCATTTTTTTCACAGTTTAGCGAGAAGCGGTTATCTGTAAACAATTAAGCGTCTCAAGAATATATAACATTTCCTCTTTAATATTTGTATTAAAACTGTAAATGGCAGAAATGTACCACTTTCGGTTTTAACATTTATAATTATAGAGAGAAAATGGTAACTATATCTGATCATGCATGTTTCGGCAGCTGACCGACTTAATGTCAGTGTCCTGTCTCTAATTTAGGATATAACTAAATTACAGGTAACGAAAAGTGGAAAAATTAAATTTAAAAAATCGACTTCAAAAACGCACAGAAAACCAGAAAATAATTTGTATAAAATATTAACCGACTCCAACAGAAGCGCTGAAAAGTAAAAAATAATAAGAACGTTAGAAAGCAGAAAATAATACTTATGTGCTTCAAAAAAGAAAATATTACATTACTATTGTCTACGAAAACTTTTGAAGTCGTGCCTAATCAAATAAAATAATAAAATAATAATATAAATAATAATATAAAATTAGTTTCGATGATAACGTCAATTTGTTTCCCTAAATGTTTAGACAGTATTCAAGAATTATTTTCTGCTTTTAAGCATTTTATTCTTATTTTCTACTTTCCAGCGCTTTTATTATTTTCTACTTTTTACAGCTTTTGTTGGCGTAGGTTAATATTGTTTGTTGAAAGACATACATACATTATTTACTTTTGGACTCTTCTAATTGTATACTCACTGCTCACAATATATACACATTATTTTCGTCTGTTTTTCACCATTACCCGCGCATAAATCTGTCTTCAATATTGGGGGGGGGGTAAGACTGTTTCCATAATGGTTTTCTTTTAAGCTATGTTCAAAATATTTATGAAGTTGAAAAACAATGCTCTGGAGGACCAGGGGAGCAGAGTTGTCTTCAACATTGGGAGGCGGGCAGATTTGAGGCTTATTCTGGGGGGAACATCAATTTCATCTCACTTTCCTTTGTGACAATCTGACACAAATCGTCACAGTTCTCCCCAGAAAACGCATTTCAATTTCGGATTATTGCAGGGACAGTCCCCCAGTTCCAAGATTGGAGGGGACATGTCCCTCTCATCCCCCTACGATTTGCGCCAGTGCGGTCACCCAGTTTAACTATTTTATTACGCCTGTAGTTGTGACTTGCAACCGTATCCTTACATCGTTTAGTTCGTCGTTAGAAGTGAATTTAAATGTACTAGCTACGGATAACAATGTTATGTATACAGGGTGTTTCAAAACAACACCGACAACGTTTTGGGAGGTGATTCCTGACACCAAAGTAAGATGAAAAGCATATACCAACCTGGGTGCAAAAATGCTTGATTTCGGAGTTATAGGCTACCGAAAACATGAAAAAATGAAATTTAAAGGTCCATAGCTCCAAAATTATGGGACCTACCGTAGTCGGATCAAGACTTTACTTAGGAACTAATATGTGCTCTATCCAAATAGACATGTTTCAGAATCTTAAGGTACTCACGCAACAATTTTTGTACAGGCAGTTTGGTTACGGGCATATAATCTGAAGTACTCACTAACTATCTCCACAAAAATTGTTGCGGAAGCACTGCAGGATTCTGAAGCATGCATTTTTGGATAGAAATATTAGTTCCTTTGTAAAGCCTTGACCCGACTACTTTAGGCCCAATACTTTTGGGGACATGAACCTTTAAAGTTCATTTTTTTCGCGTTTTCGGCAGCCTATAACTCCGAAAGGAAGCGTTTGTGCACCCAGGTTGGTCTATACTTTTTGTCTTCTCTTGGTGTCAGGAATCACATCCGAAACGTTGTCCGTATTGTTTTGAAACACCTTGTATATTTGTAAAAGTTCATAACTGATAACGAAAAGGATGTAAACAAGTGGTGCATTATGTGTGGTTGCAGCTGAGGGTGTCGATGTGTGGCGTAATAAAAATAAAACGTTCAAGAATTTGTCGTTATTTAATTGTAATATCCAAAATAAGGAAAGAAGGAGAAGGAAAATTTTTGTTATGAATGCTAAACTTTTTGATTTAATAAATGTTTTGTTTATTACTGATGTAGGATATTCATACTTGTCTTTGTTGGGGGCGAAATGCCCCTTTTTCTAATTACTGTTCTTTGTTTGGCTTTATTCAATCCCGTCTCCCCAATATAAGTAATCTAATTCGTACAATGTGAAAATGTATACTGAAACGCATGTCTTGTCTCGGAAGATGTGTGTGTTTTTGTTATTTTCATTATGTATTGCGTTTCGTTTTGTGGGCAATTCTAAGGCAACTCAATCCCTGCAAAATGATTATCTGCGAAATATTGAGAACATACTGAGTACAGGTTCCCTGAATGCATCATCTCTTCTTTTGCTCAAGTTTTGAAGGTATGGTGTTACTAATAGATACTTACTTAATTTTAGAAAATGTTTCTTATTTGTGCACTGAGAAAACCTTATGTTAGAAATCTTTTGAGTTTAACGTCCCACGATTAAGACAAACGGAGACAATGATTAACCCTACGTGCACCAAGGGGTTGCGCGTAACATCGTGCACCAAGGGAGGGTTAAAAAATGTCCCCCACATAAATTGTACTTATCTGTCCAGAAAATATAATTTTCTACTGTATTTTGTACTAAAAGTAAACTAAGACAACTAAAGGCCACGAACAGAACTATTATTATGTATGTTAACATTTTTATTTGTTATTCTCATAATATATTTTAAAAGCAAAGAAATGCTATTAGCATATTTTCCTAATTACAAGAATAAGGATGTGGTAGTACAAACGTAAGTTATTTTCATTGTTGAAAGCTACAGAGTAAACGTAATTTTATTATATTACCTGCCATAAATCATTGTCGGTTACTTCGAATCAATAATATTGCATTTACAAGCGAGGCATATGTTGGTTTTTTTCACTATGTTTTCCACAAACAAAGGCTTCATATTTTGAGCATATAATTGTTATTTTTGCAAGTTTCTTCAATTGAATACTTTTCGATTTGGCTTCTTCGCAACAAAGAACTCATCTTCCTCTTCGTGTCTTTGGTTCTTTCAGTTCCGTAACACTTTTCGTGACTGTATGTCCCAAAACATAATCTATTGCTGCAACAACGTGATTCTGGAGACCAATTGGATACTTAGCTCTTTCCTGCACAGTTTCTTTGATAAGTTCCGTGCCGAATTATTGGAGGAAACTATACCGTTTGTTAGATCTTTTTTATGCCACTCTGGAGTAGGCAACACGTAAATAGTATATGAATTGATACAAATGATATCCAACAACGAAAGAAACATAGATAATGGCCATCTTTGGGTGTTTCTTTCGATGGTATACTTCCTGGCCATTTGGTCAATGGAGTCGCTCCGTCTTTGGTCGAGTTATAAAACATATAATATCGGACTTATTTTTTATGACTTTCATCGCATTTTGTATCCACATGCTGTGTCGAGAGCATGACTAGTACTTCCTTTGGTTTTTCCGAACAATGTACGACACAATTGTGACTCGTGGATTACCAGAAGCAGGATCCGTAAATGCAAATATGTTGGAGTCTAATTCTCTGCCTTTAGTGAACTTCAGTTCTTCTGGAATGTGTTTCCTATTGCACTGCATCGTTCCAACTAGAGTAAGATTATAGTCTCTGTACAATTCTTTGGCAAGCTCTATAGATGTATAATACCTACCAGTTGTCACATTGAGTCCTGTATTTACAATAGGAACAACAAGTCGTTGCACTATTTCTTTAGGACCCCTTGATTGGGGGGTCGATCCTTCTACTTTGCCGACATAAACTTACATATTGAGAACATAACGCTGTTCACAGTCTGCTAACATTCTTATCAATATCCCATACTTTTTGGGCTCAAATTGTTGTCTTATTTACACCCATCATAATCAAAATTTCAATCAAAAGCCGTAGAGCTTACGCCGAACAGGGTTTAGTATTAGAATTTTAAACTTAGCTTAATATAACTTCTTGTACATTATGGTGACATGCTGCACCAAGGGTGGGTACTTTATGTCCACCACGAAAACTTTTTTTTTAAAAAAAATAGGTTAATTTTCAGAAATTGAAAACACTGAAAAGCAGAAAGTACAGTTTACACTAGTTTTTACACAAAACCTGAGTTATAGTGTGATACTAACGAAATATCCATAAAAAATGGCATTTTTGGAAAGGGCAGACATTTTTTAACACCCCTTGGTGCACGTAGGGTTAATGCAAGTGAATGATGATAGAAGAATTGGTGGAATGAGGAAGTGGGGGGAAATGGGAGTACAAGACAAAACCCACGGACACGATGTTGTCCACTTCAAACTTACTTGGCCGGGAATCGAACAAGGGGCCCCACGTACCAGAGGTAAACGTTCTACGATTGATCCACCGTGCCCCTGAAAACTTTTTTTTGGGGGGGATAAGAGTGGGAATTGTCATTCATGAGGAATGAAGAAAAACTAAAGAGCGTTATATAAAGCAAAACTCAACTTTTTACTGTAGTTTTCCTTGCAAATGATAATTACTAAATCTCGTTTCTGTGCACATATAAGAAACAGCTTTTCGAATTGGTTCCATTCATAAATTCGGGGGGGGGGGAGACGAAGTGTACGTTATGTTTATGTTTCAAGATGATGACAAACGAATAATACGACTACATAATTAAAAGCTGCTTTTTACTTGCAGAGTCATTAATAAAATAGTGTTCGAAACAGCTTATGTACCAATGCATTTCAACAAGTAAATAAATATAACACATGTCAAAAAGGAAATTCTAACCTAAAGGTTATGCTTCATAAAACTAAGCCTATGCTTTATTTATTTTACATTAAAGTTTTGCAATAAACAAGTTGGAATTTACATATGGTATAAAAACAAACAAAAGAAATTCTATAAAAATTGGTAGTGCAATACTATTTGTAACCTGAGATTCAAAAAAAATATTAATTACGGTTTTCTAATAATGATGATAAGAAAAAGGTAGATCGCATTTGTATGTATATGCATGCACATGTAATGTGTGTGTGTTTGTGTATGTATAATTCCACTTCTGTAGATGACAACTTGTCTCTGTATACGAACTGAATTTTTTAAAAAATGTATGGTAACACAATGAAAAAAAGAGGTAAAATATTCCAGCTAACAACCCAATTTTCTGTTATTACGGTCAGTGGCAGGCAGGTGAGTGTAACAAGGGGTAAACACAGAAATAGAAAAAAAATGGGGGTCTCTGCTGGTTGAAGGATTATGGCGGAAAGTTGTATGGAAATGGGTTGAGTGGTAAAATTCAGTGGTAATGAGGATTATATATACACACACACGCAGTCGACCATGCCTCACTTACATTTTTTTAAAGAAGCTTGCTATATGGGTCAGTAACACAGTAGTCCTGCATTGTGGGAGTCTGTCATGCAACAGAACAGGTATGAACAAGATTTTATACATAGCCTATATATATATATATATATATATATATATATATATATATATATATATATATATATATATATATATATATACTGAGAAGAGAAGTAACATTGTGCACTTTCATAAAGAGAGATGGATAATAGGACTCGCCTAAGTGCAGATTAATATACTGTTTTTTTTTCGGCTTGCACATAATGCGAAATTGATGGAAATGTATAGAAGCGAAAAGATTATGAAAAAAATATGTTAGAACGAAGTTCGAAGTTAAGAGACAGCAAAGAAATGTATACTGAACCTCTTAAGAAACGTTGAGATCGGTATGAGAAGGAAGAAAAATGTTTATAGACATGTTGAAAAGTGGTGACATTATTGACATTTCATTTTCAATGATTGAGATTGATCGATTATTATGGGCAAAAGTGGATCTGAAAAGGTAAGGGAACGAATGACGTAACGCCGACCCCCGTGTCTATCTTTGCCCTTGTAATGTTTAGGAAGTGAAAGCACGATATAAATATTTTTTGGAAGTGGCGGAACTCCATCTTCCCGGCTTTTCCTCTCAATTTTATCCCCTGGGTATACGAGATGTGTAAAAACAATACCATTTTTTGCTATAAAATCTGTACTGGTCATTTTACCATATTTAAAGCACTATCTCCGTCAAAGTATTTATCTCTGCTTGCAATACATCGTTCCCAAACTTTCCTCAATTTTCGGAAAGCCTCCTTGAAAGCACATTTTGGGATTGCGCGCAGATCTCTTGCCGCATTGTCTGAATCTCCTGTATGGTTTGGAAAGAACGTCCTTTCAAAGTAGTTTTGCAAATAATCCCGGCAAACATGATAAAGTCTTAAAGAAGTTTTTAATTGACATTCATAGTAGAAAGCAGTTCCTAACTGATCTCAACACGATTCTGTTTCTATTTCTAGTCGCGGCAAGAATTTTGCACTGACACGACACCTCTTAAGATTTTTAGTCTAAGTTTGGCAGCATGGTTCTATGCTGATGCCCACTTCCTTACCAACTTCTTGAATAATTAAAGGAAGATTTCCGTAAATCACATCATGAACTCTCTCGTATGGTCGTCCTGTGTTGAAGAAGAAGGTCGTCTAGGCCTGGGATCCTCACTGACCAACACTCTTGCTTTTTTTAACGCTTAAAATACTCATAACACTGCGTTCGATTCATATAGTCCTCCCCCCATTGCATGATTAAATTTTTTGCCAAGTTTGTAGCAAAATTTCACTCATACACACACAAACACACACACACACGCGCGCGCATGTTGTTCTTCAAGCTCTTTTATTGTCATTATGCCACTAATTCGACGAATAGATGCTCACTTCAGCGACTGCTGCTCGGCAACTAACGGTCATAGTGAAACGATTCAAATGGAATTTGTACTCTAAATCTGTTGGTAGGTGCACTCAGTAGTCAAAGCGAGCACCTTGTATTCATTGATGCTAATTTAGAGTAATTTTTTGGCTAAATCTAGCCTATTTGGAGAGGCATGTAGCCATACAAGTCTACGAAATGCCTATAGCCTAAAATATAGCTTATTTTATGAAACTCTTTCGCTATTTTTGGCCTTTTTTATTAGCTGTTAAATCAATTCTAAAATTATTTATTTTTCTTTGAAAATCAAGTGTATTTGTTAAAAATAAATAAGCCTACTTGTCAGGCCTACATAATCGTATTAATTGATTTCTCTTAACTGAGGGTGTTTTATTAAGCAATACAGCTACTTAACAATACTTGACGACTCAGAGAGAATTTTACTATCACTTCCGTAATGGTCCCGTTTCCTACTTTTTAATTATTTTAATTTTCGCCTTTCGTTGCAAGAATGAGAGTTTTCTAATACAAATTTGGTAACTTCTGTTCTTCAAGCCACAGAGATTGTTTTAGTTTATTAAAGGAAACAAATAGGATATCAAATTAACTTGAAAACACTCAATATAACCATGACGATTCATTTGAGTGTACGGTGGGACAATGGCAATTTACGCAACCAATCCAACAATGGTGCACCAAGTTCCAGCATTTCTGCTAGCTGCGACACCATCGATGATGACTTATTTCAATGCAACTGATAATTATGGCTATTGACTTTCACAAATCAGATGAGTTTTTGATGGATTTGATTGTAATTTAAAGCTATGTATGTTGCTTGTTAGTCTCCAGCGAATAAAATCCAACATTTTAAATTTTACTGTAACTCACTTATAGTCCTACACACAGAAAAGAAGGGGTTTTAAATCTACCGTGTGGGTTTGTAGGTTGGCGGATCAAAATCTAGCCATTTTTTGTGTGAAAAAGCTTCTTTCTGAAGGTTGTCTAGCCTATTTTCTTCAGAGGTTGTTGGAAACACTGCTTGGATCGGTTTCATTCAACATGCCTCTAAAGCAGGGATCCAAATAACCACTCGTCCACTCGCTTGAGGGTAGTGGTTCATCGATGCGGGCGAGTATTTAATACCAAATGTAAGTAAATAATTTTTATTGTGGATGTGGGCCACTAGCTTTTTTCTTGGGCTAGTAAAATTTTGTTGCTTATTTGCATCCCTGCTCTAAAGTCTCATTCTTGGACATTTTTTTAAATCCAAGTTAAACGTTGATAATATAGTAAAATTGTAATAAGACACACTCTCATCGACATTTTCTTCTGGATTCAACAAACAGCAACATGTTTAACTTAACAACTTCATCTAATAATAACTATTAATCTATCTGTTTAATATCTCAGTAACTTAGATATAACAGTTACAAAGGCAGTAAGTACTATGTATGTATGTATGTATGTATGTGTTATAAAATTGTAACGGAATTAATTTTCTACTTTTACGTCCCATGCTTAACCTTTTAGGCTAACGGATAATGTGAGCCAATGATTCTGAAATAATCGGTGGCATGATAATGGGAAGAAACAAGAAAACCTCGATAAATCCCACAGACACGATCACTGGCGCAAATTCCGGGTGGATGGGTGAGGGGGACATGTCTCCTGCAATCTTGGAACTGGGAGCACTATTCCCTCCAATAATCCGATTTGAAATGTGTTTTTTTTTTAAAAAAAAAAAATGTGTGATGATTTGTGTCCGATTGCCACAAAAGAAAGTGAGGTGAAATTGATGCCCCCTCAGAATAAGTCTGAAATCCGTCCGCCTCCCAATGTTGAAGAAGACTCTGCTTCCTGATCCTCCACATGATTGTTTTTCAACTTCACAAATATTTTACCGAAAAAAAAATGGAAGCGGTCTTACTTATCTCCCCCTCTCCCCCAATGTTCAAGACAGATTTGCGCCGCTGGACACGATGTAGTCTTGCAGCATTCCGCATGATTGGGACCTTACCTGGAACTCTCATGCTAGGAGTATGCGTTATAAAATATCAAAATTAGAAATGTTGTATTTTTGAGGTGTTAACATAGAAATTTGCAATAAGCATGTATAAATTTTTAAGATACACCACTGTTTCTTTACTCTAAAATCCACATCTAAATGATGAAGAGAGAGAAAAATATATGAATAATGAAAAAAATATTTATTTTGTAGTCTGTAGATTTGAACGAAAAAAATTAGTCCTCAACAATGAACTACAATACAAACATTAAGTTCTGCTAAAACCAACCATAGAAAGTTAAATGTTCGCATACTAATAGTAGTAGCAGGTAACAACAATAAAAGCAGAAAACATCCAGCAACAACGCCCACAACAAAGCAAAACCAAGGATTTATATCAAAGGCTTGTTTGCTGGAAAGTATAGATGATTCACTGTAAAGCATGCAGGGGAATGGAGAGGATGAAAGGTTTTTTCACAGGTACATATACATATAAAAACAAAAACCCAAACAAAAACAGTATTAAAAATACAGATGACTATGTGGTAATTTTCTCACTGTCTGGGTTACCAAAATTGTTACCACATACCATTACCTCGTCACTGGTGGTTCACCAGGTATAATCCTAAAATGGATATAAATTTATGTTCTTTTGTGTTTTACATGCGAATTCTCTAGCCGCGAAATGTGTATTCTTTGGAGCCATTTCTCATGTTTAAATACTTAGTGTGCATGTGGTGTATGTTTCACCAATACTAAACACCTGTATGCATGAAACATATATAACCATACAAAAGGTAGAAAATAATAATAAAAAAAAAAAACAGTTCTCTGATAGGCTTTTAACAGAAACTAGACTACTCTGTTCAAAAACAATATGTTCTAGTGATTATTATTATGATAAGTCAAGAAAATACGTAAACTGGGTAATAATATTAAATTATTTCTTACTGCTCTTAGTAAGTGATCAATAATGTTAAGTTCTTTTTTTGCACAATTATGTGTGGGGGGGGGGGGGAAGGAAAAGAGAATGTAAACGGCACCGAGCTATTTGCATTACTTTACATAAAGCATAATGATTACACTACTGATGGGTAATTTCGGAACGGTCGTTCTAAAATAAACGAGTACTTCTAAGTAGAACTAAAGGATCGTATTTGAAATAAACCGGATTATCTTCTGGGTAATCAAAATACGGACGACTTCGAGTTATTCAGAGTTCCATTCGCTAGATTTAGTTGATAACGAGTAACCAAACAGCTCATAGGTTGACCTAGGCCTGACTTGAACTGATGGCTGTTTTTCTCAATCAGGCCCTCCGCTAGAATATAATCTACTTTTGCCTCGCAAAGTACATGCAACATACAGCAACTCATTGCCCAAGATTTTAGCGATTCCCGACTCGGAAATTTTCGGGCAACTCCAAAACTGTCAAATACGGGCATTTTTCTACTTCATGCTTTGTACGATACGGACACTAACACGGGCTCAAAGATACAAACGCTCCGTACAAAGTACGGACATATGGCAACCCTAAATAATCACTGCTGTTCTCTGTGAAACATGAAATGTGCCATATATATTATACTGCGTTCGTTTTGCTCTTTCAATTGGAATTCGTCTCAAGTAAAAGATTCGTAGAAATTTGAATATGTCATACGGGCATCGTAGAGAAAATTTCCACTTCTTTTTATTCTCTTGTAGTGAAGTTTGAGGGGAACAAAATACTGTAACACGTGCTTACAGATTCTAAATGAAAATTCAAAACAAATTTCAAGTCTCTAATGTTAAGTGATTCCGAGTTGTGGAAATCTTGTGGGTCGAATATCAAGAAACGGCGAAACATATATTTAATTATTTTAAATGAAAAGTGTAAATACTAAATTTTACATCTCTAATCTTAAGAGATTCCGAAATATTAACACCCTAATTGCTAATCCAGTTACCCGCTTCCACATTGAACCTCCAAAAAACCTTCCTTAGTGGTACCTTATGTCACAAAATCTGTGTATTAAAATGGCAAAGCGATTTCGCTAGTTGTCGATCAATCAATCAAGACCTATGTATAGATGTGGCTTACGTCTGTTTGATTTATTAACTCGCAGACACTTTCTTAGCATACATTTTGACTTTATTCAGATAGTAAGTAGGCTTTATAAGTAGGCTAAATTATATATTATTATATATATGAATCTACAGCCCTTGATGCAAGTCGTCTAGGAATATAGAGATTCGTAAAATTGTTCCCAATTGGGTAGCGCAAATCACAAGTCCGGTCCTGAGATTGACTCAGATAATTGATATTTAAATACTTGAAATCCGACAAATACAATGTTTTGAAGTGTTATGAAAATTTTACAGGATCGGGGAAGTAAATTAAGCATCTCTTTCCAATATTTTTTCCATTGGTGACTGTGGTATAATTACCTTGTATTAAGAAATAAATAAGATGAGAAATCGATGTGAGAGGCCGGAATTATTTGATCCAGAGGAACAGATTGAAAGTAATCGATTAAGGAAAATTAATCAAGATTTCCGTTTTCTAAATAAGGCAAAAGACGTAAAAGAGACTAAATTACATAATTTTAAAAAGTAATGTTCAATAAGACTTGTACAACTATTCTGAGTTCATTTACAGATATAAACCAATTAAGAATGCTCCAAGAGCATTGCCAGAACGAACTTAAAAAGAACTGTTTGTTGTCTATGGCAAATTGCCTTTATACGAAAAAAAAAACATATTCAGGTTTGTATATAAAAATACAAAACAAAGATGGTGGGCTATTGGTAGATAGGTAAGTCTCCGTTAAAGAGAAAGTGGTACAAATCCTTGCTCATAACACACTAGAAGGTATTTCCTGATAACCATTAAACTAATGTCCGTGGACAATATTCACAGCAGAACTTGCCAACTTGAGCTTCGAGAGATTCTTTGTTATAAACTCTAGAATATGAAATAAATGAAGAACTTATGACACAATAATAAATAGTAAATTCCATTCTTTGAATTCGATGTATTAACTGTATAATCAAGATGTTGGTATCTGCAATTGGAGCGTTCAGAGCACAAGGGAATTAAGTTCAACCAGCAAAACTGTGAGAAAAAGGGACATAAAGTTTTCACGGAACGCTTAAGTTCATGGTAACGTTACAAATGTTGTTTTTTGCGATTTACAGGGCACCTGTTTTGTAGCATTGTACAGAGAGTCAAAGGTAGTATTGCAGTCCATAGTTTCAAAGAAAAATAAAGTGAACACCACAATAAAATTACCGCACAAAATACGGTATCAATTAATTATATGGTCGTACCTCATTGTCAATTACTTGTATCTACTCATAATAGTTACAACATAACTTGTTACAAAATAATTTTGTCCTCGTGTATTCTATTCGTTCTATTTCTCTCTCTTTATTATCTTCTGTGCGAGTAGCATTTGTTAGCCACAACACATATACGTATAATGACACATGCAAATTACTGGAATTTCATGCATGGATAAGCCAGCGATTGCTCATTCAATTAGGAAGAAATTAGTATTTAATGGTTATCAGGAACAAACAAAACGTGTAATTTGCAATGGTATTTGCACCTCCGATGAAAAGAATATTCCCTCCTACAAAACGTGCATATTATTCGTTATATATATATATATATATATATATATATATATATATCAACGGAGAGGACACGTATATATATTCACACGTCAGAGAATAGGGGTTGTGTTAAAACTTTGAAATGATCAAGTCCATACATTTAGAATGTCAAATACAGTAGTTGATATTCATATTGGTCATTACATATTTTTCGTTAACGTTTCAGCCTTGGACAAATAAACTTTAATATTTCTAGATTTCAAGTTTTAAACCACAAGATAGAATTTAAATTCATTAGTTTTCTATCAAATAATTAAGACATTGGTGGCGTTTTCGTAATTGACACCATCCTTACAATACCGAGGTTATAAATAACAGAAGTCCACGACTGGGACTTAAATTCTGGCAGTTCTCGGATGCAGATATAATTATACAAGATCAACCGTCACAGTGTACAATGTTTCCCATCACATTATTTCACCTCCAAAAGAGTTAGAAAATCGGACCAATCAGCAGTTGAGATCTCGATGTTTACATATTTAAGTATGTAGCGGTCTACCCTATTTTTTAATACTCTTAGCTTACGAATGTAGAGTTACCTTTCCGAGAGGTAGGTATTCAGTTTTATTAGGTTTCTTATTTGGTTTCACTTGTATGTGAATTTTAAGTCATTTTGTCAGTTGCCTATCGTCATAGTTTTTCATAACTCTGACATCATTTTAGGAGATTGTTAATATCTAATACAACTTAATGACAATCCAACGTTATCTAAGGCATGCTACTATCTTCGCGTATTGTAATGCTAAACTAGTGATACCATGAATAGTAGAAGGTTATTGTTAAGTTCAGGAGTGAATTTGTTCTTGTCCTTAAACTAATTTTAATCCTAAACCATAAGAAGAATCCTTAAGTAACATACAAAATATTCAGTGTAGGAGGCTAGTTCTTAATCCTAATAGGAAATACTATAATTGCTTCTTGAAAATAATAACATTATTTAAAATTACTTGGAAAAATTCATGTCATTTGATAGCATTTACTAAGATTACAGTTATTTAATCATATTTAATGTGTAGTTAACTCTGTCTCTTCGTAATCGGGAGCCCATGGATTCGACTTTCGATACCAGGCATTCTGCTTAGTGATTTATCATACCAGCAAATACAGGATACATTTAATACATATCTAAATATTGTTTCCTTTAATATTTTGTTCATTCGTTGTTACTGTTTTAGAGTAAAATGACTGTTTCGCTGCATCTGATAACGGGTTAAAATTTTGAAATCAGTACAAAGCAAGCTAATAGGACGAAAAGAATTAACATAATTCGACTTTGTGTGCTTCGGAATTAACACAATGATACCAGTCTGTAGAGATTTGTCCTAATATACAAGCTTCTTGATACTCGTTGAGAAAATCAGTGAGAAAAGGATAAAGAGTTTCGTAAAAGATGACGTAAAATTCCACAAGCAAGGAGTCAATACCAGTGGATTTTCCTTTCTTTCCAAGTTTAATTCATGTCATGATTTCTTCTAACATTAAGGGATTTCTGAGGTATTCTCTGTCACAGTATGTTAAAGATGTCGTTACATGATCAAACAAAGAAGTACCACTTACTCGCAACGAAGACGTACTAGGCATACAGATATAATAATCAGTAAGAATTTTAGTTACGTGTAGACCCTCATAGAAATGTCTATCTGGGACTCTAATTTTTGGAATTAATTGTTGTTTACCTTGTTATATGTGCACAGTGGTATTAATTGTTATATGTGGTATTAATTGTTATATGTGCACAGTGCTGACGTGATGTATCGAGTCAGAATGAGAATCTTACCGCGAACAAAGTATCCTTGTATACGTTGGTGATCCATAGAGAGAAGATGTGCTTTGAATTGACAGTTTGACCTTGACTTTGTGCCACTACATAATCCCGTAACAGCTGGCAATAACAGGTACACTGAGAATGAATAAACACTGACATATACGGTGACATCACAGTTAGCAATTACATTTCAATAACAGATAAATTTTTGACCTGTCGAAAATATATATTATTATGCGACAAATCCTTCTATTTCACGGACACTCTAACCAATTAGATACGGACAGTCCTCTTTTCTCTCAACATTCTAGTAATCTCTTCATAACAGACAGGAACTACTTTCAATTCAAGTTTTCTCGTGATGACCAGACAGAATCGTCATGACGACCAGGTCACGTCAAGGTGTCGACGTGATGACCAAACGTCGAGTTGAATGTGAAGAACAAGCAGTGGCGTAGGGTGCTATGAGACACTGAGACACAGTCTACCCATTCAAATTAAAAGAACATAGTTTTAGAATTTCTTAATTATAAGATTAATATACATTTCATGTTGTAGAAAAATATAGAAATAATATGGTCTGATAGCTTGGTTAATAGCAATAGTGGTAGAATCTAATTTGTTAATAAAATTGTATTTTTCAAAATTGGGGAATTAAAGTTCTGTCTCCGTCAAACAGGCCACAGAGAGACATCAAGAAATCTGTCTCAACGCGGCTGAACAAGTCAGTGGAGCTCCTACTTGAAAGTGGCGCGCGCATGTGGCTGTGTGGGGTTCTCGCTCGCTGAAAGAACCTGGCAATGAGACATGTTTCAGCTGCAGTGATACCACACTCAGCGCAATTGTACTATTGTAAATCCAACAAACTTTTTCCTCTTCTTTTTAGATATTCAATCATATTTCAAAGAAAATTTCAAGAAATAGAAGAGAAAAAACTAAATTAATAACTACCGGAACAGTTGCTGAAAGTTTTAGAAATACCATACCTGTAATTCATATATATCCATTCCATGATCTAGCTTCGGCTTTTGTTTAATCGCAATAGCAGAGTGTGCCAACACTGCGAAAGGCAAAAGCGAGCGCAAGATATTTTATAGTCTGCTGTTCTGTTGTTGCTTTTAAAATCGTTAGCTAACTTTATGTGAATTTGGATATGTGTGTTAATTATGTTGCACCAGTGCACCAGTTGTTATTAAATGGCATGTCGTATGAAAATTAGTATTAAGTTTAAATAATAGCCAATTTCTGAGCTTACTTTTTGAATCAGAGATCATACCTTTTAAAGGCTAAGCAAGTAAGATTATACATAGGAAGTAAATTATTAATCCAATTTAAGGTATGCAATATATATATAGAGATTTTTCAGAATGAAATAATATCGGTATGCTTGTTTGATTTAATCGTTAAGGGTTTTGTTGATGAAAATTAAGTCTCCATATGTTATATACAATAGTGCAACCTCGCAAAAATCAGTTTGTAGCAAAATTTGGTCAGGAGTTTTATATTCCTTTTCAACACCGAAGTTGTATGAGACATGGCCTTACAACTTAATGTTGGTTCCGAACTCAAGAAGAAATAATATCTACCAGGCACGCACCCAATTTTTTTGTTGGGAAGGTGGAGAGCATGGGCGGAGCTATGGGAGCATGGGGGCCATTGCTTCATTTTTTTATACAAAAAATAAAATGCCACCTATAGCCTAACTCCACATTTGTCAAGAAAGTGTTCTACAGGTTCGAGACTGACCAAAAGGTCTGCCCCAGCAGACAATTCCTAACTGGAGGGGTCCATGGTTTGGGGGAATGCAAGCCACTGTGTTTATGTAGTATTGAACGGATACTATTCTGCACTCGACAAGACAAGTAATTGTAAAGAACTTTCGTCTATATTTTCAGAAAAAATATGGAACCACATTATTTTTATAAGAGAAATAGTACAGATGATATGTAAGACCAAATTTTCATGCTACATCAATCATTTCTCTACTAAACAAGTATAGTTTTATTAAGAAAGTAAATAAAAGTATATTGACTCAAGAAGTTTTGGGTATGTCGGAACCTGGTTGACTCTTCTCCCCCCCCCCTCAGTGGGTGTGCCTGTGCTGTCTACCCGTTGCGAAAGTAAACGCTACGCTACTGAGAACAAGTATATGGATTACCCACTTTCCCTTTTGAAAGCAGAATTCTCGAAAACGCTGAGAAACGTGTTTGCTTATTTTTAATTAGATACCAGAATTGGAACTAAGATACTAGAACTTTAACATACATTTATAACTCCTGTTATTATTCGAAGTTTTATATTCACCAAACAATTTAACTAAATTAGATTCGATCAGGGGCAATATTTTGGCTTCATGGGAGGCAATTGACCCTGAACGAAATTACGGAAACCCTGAAATTCTATTTATAACTTAGTCTTGCTCACCCCATCCCCAATCAAAGCCTGAAAAAATTCTGCTGAATTCCATGTATGAGATTTTCCATAACCTGAGTTTGTTATTAGAGTAATCAATTCATTTAGAACATGCCATTTTTAAGCTTGTAGTGTCTAAAGTGGCTTCTTCTTCTTTTTATATTATTATTATCCCTTATATATATATATATATATATATATATATATATATATATATATATATATATATATATATATATATATATATATATATATATATATATATCGCATTTTCAAAACAACACCGACAACGTTTGGGACGTGATTCCTGACACAAAGATGACAAAAGGTATAGGCTGCCGAAAACATGAAAAACTGAACTTTAAAAGTCCAATGTCTCCAATAGTATGGGACCTACTGTAGTTGGGTCAAGATTTCACTGAGGAACTAAAATGTGCGATATTCCAAAATACATGTTTCAGAATCCTGAGGTAAATCACACAACAATTTTCATGGAGGGAGTTTGGCTACGGGCATATAATTTGAAGTACTCACTATCTACAGCTTTAAAAATAGTTGCGGATTTTGATTCTGAAACATGATCCTGAAACATGAATATTTGGAAGGGCACATACTGGTTCCTAAGTGAAGTCTTGACCTGACTACGGTACCTAGTATTGGAGCTATGGACCTTTAGAGTACATTTTTCATGTTTTCGGCAGCCTATAACTTCAAAATGACAGATTTCTGCATCCAGGTTGGTCTATACTTTTTGTCATAGCTTAGTGTCAGAAATCACTTCCCGAACGTTTTCGGTGTTGTTTGAAACACCCTGTATATAGTTGCGGCGATGGTTTCTTCTGAAGAGCTTTGGCTCAGCTAGACTTGGTCTGCATATTTTTGGGAAACGAGATTTCGTCCACGTGAGATTTTGGTCCGTGGGAATTTTGGACAGGCACGATTCGGCCGTGAGAGTTTGTCCGTACACCCTAACCAACTAAATTACGAAGGTGGATTGAAGTGCTGCTTCTTGGTTAACGTGTGTACACAAATTACAAACATAAATTATCTTATTACTTCCCTTTGTATATTGTGTTGCTTATTTCTTGGTAGTCCTCCTTTCACTTGTAAAGTGATGAATATCTATGTATATTAGGACTGTGTCAGACGTGTAATGATTAAAATTGTGACCAACTTACATTAGATTCCTTTTAAACGTTGTGTTAAAGCATAACATTTGCTCTATCTATGTAAATTTCTCTATATGTTTGCCAATTTTACCAAGAAGGAATTTCGAATTTGGTGTTAAAAGTTCTGAGATTCTATGTTAATTATAACTTACTAAGTTTTTTGTACCTTTTATGAGATTTTTTGAACTTTGTGTTTTCTTTTTCTGCACGTTTCCAAAAAGAGATGAGATTTTTTTCGCACCAGAATGAACGTTTTTTTCTTTGTATGAAATTCCGAAGGATGTGAATCAACTATCATGGACAGAAGTGTATATATATATATATATATATATATATATATATATATATATGTGTGTGTGTGTGTGTGTGTGTGTCCACAATAGTTGACTCAAATCTTTCGAAACTTCGTACAAAGAAAAAACGTTCGTTCTGGCCAGAAAAAATCTCATATATATATATAGTGGAATATAAGTAAGATGGAATGATCCTAGCTTATTCAATCCTGATTCAAATTAAATTAAAATAAAAATTCCACTCCTTATTCATTGCTTAAGTACCGGTAATTATTTTGGATTTTAGTACGTAGAGCAATTATAGTTTGTAAAAAGAAATCAATTTTAAATAAAGAAAAAGGAAGCTTTCTGCTTGGAATGTTCCGAATAATAGGCACACCTGAATATTAGAGATTGTTGGAAGAAATTCTTTCAGAGTGTACACTGATGACGTGAAGATTGCTGAGAAGGAATGCGTATAATTGGCCTAAATTCTTTATCCAGCCTCCGTTCTTGCATAATTAGTGTCCATACAATATTTATTGCAAAGTTGAAGAATACAACCGTGAGGATAAAATAAGAAGAATTTGAAGATGTCAAGGCAGGCAGAAAGCTAATTAGGAAAGTCTTGACTTCATCTTCTAATTAGAAACTTGCTTCTTCTCTTGTTGTGAATTCCTGAAAGCAAAACCGGATCTATAGAATGAAAATTTTAAGCACTTTCCGTGATCTTTTAGAACTTCTGTGTTAAGTATTTCAAAGTTTTTTTTTCCTTACTGTCATGTCACATAGATTATTTCTTTCAAATATATGAGTTGAGAACACACTTTCTTGTAAGAGTTGGTTGCTTTCTGTTCTGGTGAGTTTATGTCCATGTTCTTCCTCTTGGAACTATGAAATTTTAATTTGAAATATGGAGACAAACTTGTTCAATTTCTTTGTATTATATTTCTTAATTAAATACCAGAAATATCCCTAAAATTAGGATACAATTATGTTAATTTGCATAATAGTATGTTGCTGGGTAAGCGAATTAAATGCATAGTATCTAAGGATGAGATTAGAATTTTTATTTTAAGTGCCAACAACGTTTCATAATAACAACATTGTTAGTAAACACGACAAGTTTCTTTTTGTCAGTATCTTATATATAAAACAGAATATTTGTTTGTTTATTCGTAGATTTGTCTTGTATACAAATTCACACCGTTGTCTCGCCATGTTTTCAGGTAACTGTTGATAAGGGGCCATGAGTTATTCAGAATTTTTAGAATGAATATCCTAAAGGAGGAACTCAATTCAAAATGTTTATTGAAATTACAGTAGCTCACGAGCACTTCAAGTTAGGAAGATCATATTTTGTATCTTAACTTGTTATTTTAAAATTAAGTTGACAAGTGCTCAAGCGTTTATGAAAATTCAGCTTCTAAAAGAAAAAGCTGTCTTTTTAAAATTTATTAATTTGCCATTTTGTATTCATCAAGTGGAAGAAATATTGAAAGTTGAATCGTTTAAAATCAACTGTTGAACTTTAGTTAGCACCTGATGGATCTGCGTTTTTAGTCATACAGTCTGATTAAAATATGTATCAACTAGAAATGTTATAAAAATCGCTATTCTATTACTCCAAAATGTTTGTATTTACTTATAGATACAAGCCGAGCACCTAACGTGCAATGTTGTAAAGCAACCTCTATTGCACTTCCGAGTCCGTTACTGACCAAGCAGGTCAACATATATATTGATCTTTATTCCTCAGAAGATTTCCTGTTTGCCCATTAAATTTCGTGCGGATTCGGCCAGTAGTTTCCGAGAAATAAAGTAATACATACAAGTCGAGCCAAGCCCAGCTTTCTTTCTAATCACAGTAATCTTTGTTTCTTAGACAATGGGCTACTTGACCACCAAATTTCCTTGCGCTCCGATAAGTAGTTTCCTAGAAATAAAGTAATACAAGTCAAGACCAACCGAGCCGAGCCTTCTCTTGTCTATTAGCTTTATCTAATATAGCGATCTTTATTTGTTGGACGATGTTCTACTTGCCCATCAAATTTGGTTTTAGATCCGATCTGCACTTTCTTGGAAATACACATACACGTACTACATTTGGAGTGAAACTATAAGTTCCCGTATGCTTAAGCCAAGAACTAATAATATGTAACCTTCGGCACGTACAAAGCTGGTAATATATCTCTTTCCCTTACTCTTCTTGTTGTAGCTCATTACTGATAAAGAACATGTAAAAGATCTTCTACGAAACATTGAATCTCCGTAGTTTGGGAAGTATACCATAATTTCACATTGTAAAATGAAACTTACATTTTCTTTATCAGTAATCCGGTTGCGAAACATGGAAGACTTCAAAAATGGAATCTGTTCTTGGACACTGGCTGCATATCAAAAACAGGTTCTCTCTTATCTCTTATAGGTTTTAGTCTACACGAATCATTATTTAAATTGGACTTGTACTATAACTTTTGATCTTTTTCGGTTTCAGTAGAGACATCAGGCTTGAGATAGAATGTATTCTGGCACTCCTGAATCCACATTAAAAAATAAATCATTTGTCACATTCTACAAGTACTATACCGTTTTATTGTATGGGAATAAATATTGAAATGAGAAGTGGCAATGCATATTTTCTAAATTTGGGTTTATAAAAGATACAAGGGGACCTATTCTTTAAATACAGAATGCATAACAAAAACTATTTTTCGATATTTCTTAATGTCTTTTTTTCTCTAGAGCGATGAGTATTAAAACTAGAAATCGTAGATTTCAACCACTTACGGTTTAAAAAGAGAGATAATAATTGATATGAAATTTATTCTTGAGATAGTGAATCCTTATTTAAACTGTAAATAACATTTCTCGATCTCTTAGCATTTTTGGTATATGGATATAAATATTGAAATCGGTAATGGTTTAAAATAGAATTCCAGGCTTAATCTAGAGATAAGATTGTAGATGAAACTTTTCTGGAGCACTAAATCTACTTTTTGAAAATACCTCTCGCTACCTATAACCGTTGTTGTTTTCTGATTTTTAACGTTGACACCATAATTCTGATTTCTGCGGCATGTGAATAAAACAAAGGTTTAATCAAGGAAATGGAATCTATTCATGCAAGGCTTAATCTATTCGGAAAAAAACAACTTCTTTCATTATGTGTTACCGTTTTTACCTCTCAACAGCAGACAGACAGATACCAGTATAGCCGTGCTATAAGATTTCCGTACTTATATAGTACTGTCTAGAATAGGGTGTCTCAACCCGGGAGTCGCGAAGATAAGCAGAAGAGATAAATATAATTAGAATCTAATACCGGAAAATATTTTCAAGTATTATTTTGAATTTTGTTCTGATAGGCATATTTTGAACAACAAGAAGTAGGTCTATTAAACATTTTCAACAGGTGCAGAGTTGTTTAAAAAATCAATTTAAATGAAAGAGGTACGATATGAAACTAATGAGAACTGCATATTGAAATACCAAAAAAATACAAATACAACAAAACCTGCATATTGAAATAAATTAAAATTGAAAGCTTGTGAAATACTTGAGTATGGTGTGATTTCACTAGTGCGGTAATGTCTGGTTCACTGTTCGTGACGCACATTATCAAGTTATTTAAAATACTGGATATTTTTTTAAACAACTGTTCAGGTTTATTTACCCAAAATTAGAAATCGTTTTAGTTTTTTATCATACGACCCAAAATTAAAGGATTTATGAAGTTTTAAAATTTTTAAACGGCCTCTAATTTGAAATAGTATGACGGATTAGATATTTGTAATACGAATGAACTAACCAAATTTGGTGTTAATCCGTTTATTTTTTAAAGGGAAGTTACTGTATCCATTATATACAAGAAATTGATTCTACTATATTATAGAAATAAATGGATATTGTGAGATCTCCGCAATAGGTATATTAAAAATCTCACATAAGGTTATTACAAACCAGAAATTATAAGGGGATCGCTGACAAGATGATGTGATAAAATGGGGGTCGTGATAGGAATGAGCATGAGAACCACTGGTCTAGAAGTTCAAAGGTCTAAAGATTGACCACTTTCTTTTACGTTTTTACCAATTTTTCGTTTCTTGAATGATAAATAATAATCACATTATGAAATATTTTATTGTTGCGCTATTATCACATAAAAGAGATACGAAAATAAGAAATCTTTGAAAATTTCCCCAAACATTTGGCCGTACCGTGCAGAAGTAACTAACAATGAACTTTAGCTAGTGACTGTACATAAATAGCAAACTTCTATAACTTCATTAGCGTCTGAGAAAAGAAAGAAATAACTATTAAGCGTACACGTATGAGTCGCAGTAGTGTACGCAGAAATTTATTTCGTGGGGGTTCAAACTCAATATGAGGGTATTTTATATTACAATTCCTAAAATTGCCCCTAAACTCAGGCTAAATTTATACAAAAAATCAAAATTTTGGGAGGGTCCGGACCACTAGGTCCCATTTCCTGCGTACGTCCCTTAGCGATTGTCAATCTTGTTGCGTAAGTTTAAAGAAAGTCAAGAAAAACATCGATTTTTTGTTAACATACAAATTGACGCTGTATAATAACCACGGCGCCTATAAAGATGGAATTGGTACTGAAATATACCCTCAGCTAGCCTCTTATCATGACATTATCAAGAGTACAGTATGTAATATGGTGATGGGATATAGCAAAAAAATACAATTAACTCCTAAATACTAAGTAAGAAATTTTATAGAATGTTAATATAAGGATGAAACATACGAGGGCCAGTCGAAAAGTTTGCGGAATTTTGTTTTAGCTCTTTATTATCACAATATAAATACACTTAATCACCTTCAAAGTAGGAACCTTCGGAACACACACACACACTTGCTTCACCGCTCTTGCGATTGTTGGAAACACCGGCGAAAGGCCTCTTTTGGTATCTTCCGAAGTTCAGCCGTCACGTTAGTTTTGATCTTTTCTGCGGTGGCGAAACGGGCACCTTTGAGGCTCATTTTTAGCTTTAGGGAGATTCCAAATCCGATGGTACTAAACTGATTTTTAAGGATATCGAAGTCTCTGACGCAGATTTCCCTCCAATTTGCATATGAAGTTGATATTTGCGCGTTCTCGATCTGTGAAAATTGCGCCAACTAACCGTCATATACTCCCCATTCAACTATACTTTTCATACGCTCCCTGTTATGACCTGTTTACCAGTGGCGGCTGGTGATTTGAATTTTAGGTGGTGCACAATAGATAACCTTTCCTTTTTCATTATTATTATTATTAACGCTTTGCTAACTCTCGGGGGGGTTTTGTCTGAAAATGTGAAAATTTTGCAAGATACTTCATATGCCGTACTTTACTGTAGATTTCGGGATTTGAGGGCTTAAGCCCGGAAGGCCCCCTAAATACGCCATTGATAGTTATTATAAATAATAATAGCAATTTCTTCATGGCATGTTTGAAGCATGCAATGGAGAAGCTCATTTTGTATGATTTTTGATTTGAAGACGAGTCTGTTTTTCATCATGTCCTCTTAAAGACAATTCGAAGGTGCCACGAAACCAAATGCAATTGATGATTATATTGAGCACGTACATGTTTTGCGTCACTTTTTGATTGTGATTCTCAATGGAGCGCCTATAACCAGCATTTAGTTGAGCAGCAATATTCACGTTTCCCAGCACAATGAAATGAGAACGTATCTTATACGATCTGACGATTTTTTTTTTTTTTTTTTTTTTGTCGTGCAGATGCTGGATATCCGCACCTTTTTTACTTCATGTATCTTACTCCACCCTGAATAACAAACAGGGAAAACAAAACAAAGCATTTTTAATTTCACATTCACATAACCACTTATGCTGTTCGTACAAGTTGAGATTAAACTTCCTTGTAAATGTTCGTTTCTGACTTCTAATTACTTGCGTTATATTGAGAGTCAGAATCGGTCTTCCGATGTCTTTCACAAGTAGGTTTGCTTCTGAAGTTCTTTTCGAAAACGGCTAATTCAACAGAGACGTTACAGAATTCATTGCTACTGCATTGATAGTTCACGTATATCAAGGACAGACACGTAATTATGCAATTACAGCAACAATATTCCAATGAACAACAAAGACCGGCACACACACACACACATACACACACACACACACACACACACACTCACACAAACATACAACACAACAAAGTCCGCTACCGGCTTTAAAATCTCACCCCTTCCCCAATTAACGCCCTTTTTCTAAAAACTGCCCTCCAATTTTCTCATTCACCCATTCACACATGAAAAGGAAAAACATTGTATCTATCCTGCTAAATTTCTACTTATTCAGATACGAGTCTGTTAAATATCGACACCCTCAATTTTCTTCACTCTTCACGGGGTCGCCTTTACTGTCTTCATAGCTGCCTTGACGTTACTTGGTTGACAGAACCAATAGTTATGACCACTTGGCAATCTCACTTTTAGGCAAGGCACAAGTTTCTCTCTCTCTCTCTCTCTCTCTCTCTCTCTCTCTCTCTCTCTCTCTCTCTCTCTCTCTCTCTCTTTGTAGCGACTTGGTTACGGTACGCGGCAAGATTGTCACAAACGAACAGACTATTCCCCTTCAGGTGAGAACCGTGTCAACCAATACTGCAGGGGGAGGGACGGTGGTGAAATTCCAGTTTCAAAGCGTTAGGTTTTGGAAAGGCTGTTTTTGTTTGTAGATTTGTTTGCAAAAGATGTGCAAGCATATGGATCCTTATGAGGCAGTGCATGGTGTGATAACCTTCCTCTTACTGCGCAACCCCCGCAATGGCCCAGAAGCTGTTAAAGCTGGGGAGTTTGGCAAACTATCAAGCAGAAAGCAACTAGCCAGCCCCGTTTCAAACGCACTTCTTTAAGAAAAGATGATGTTGACAATAAAATGAAAAGTGATTTGCACAAATAAAAAATAAAAATATTGGATGGAGGTTTGTACAAACATGCAAACATTAAGAGAAACCGCCACTGCTGTTTACACTTGTAAAATTCATAACCAGGCAACGTAAATACTGCAGTGTACAAGGTTGATTATAATTGCATCACAAACGATAAAACTACAACATTCCAGGAACTTTTTGTCTGCCCATCGTATATGAATCGAATAGATCACATTGAGTAGTATAAAATGAGATGAGTTATGGTAAAATCGCATAATTGATTTATTATGAGGCACAACGTATACACTAATACTTCATACTATTATTTCTCCTGGAAAGGTGGTTTACTTATTTACATACTAAATGTGCAACATATACACTATTACCTATCACTGTTAATTATTGTTATTTATGTTCTACCAACAGTGACCCATATACTCCTACTAGTGGCTGACATACCTCAAACAGTGGGGCACGTGCTCTTTTGTACAATCTGTAATTTCGTTTTCCACTGTTTCTCACAGCACATTAACTCAGATCTTCGATAAAATAAGGGGCCACGGCGGCTCAGTTGTAGAGCGTTCACCTCTGATGCATGGAGCTCTTGCTTTGATCCTAGATCGCGCCGAGGAGTTTTGTGCTGGACAAACAGTGTGTACGTGGCTTTTCTCCGGGTTCTCCCGTTTCCTCCCACTTTCTTCATTCCACCATTTCATTCATTTCTCATCATCACCGTCTCTTTTTGCCAAGTCAGCATAAGCGTGTGACGTAAAACTTAAGATTTCATTTCATTTCACTTTCTCCGATAAACAAATGAAAACAATGAAAGAATTAATGAAGTGAAGATAGCAGAAGAAAAGTAGGGAAACAATAAAAAAAGAAAACACATGTTTTTCATTGCATGCAAACATGGGCTGAGAAAAAAATGCGACCCCTTTTGCACTAAGCAGTGATATTCTGCTGTAACCTAAAATAACTTTACATTCTTAGCCGATCTTTCCTAATACCTTAATGCATCTAATAAACACAAACAAAATTGCGAAGCTAGCAGTAATATTTAGTTTGGTAGAACTGTACCATCGATATAGTTGTTTGATTGAAAAAAAGCAATGTAGATTAACTTTTTGTAATTAATTGATTCTGAATTAACTACATTCCATCAATTGCATTGACGTTTCTTGTGATTTAATCAGTATTCGATTGATATTTCGTGTCATCATTATTTTCATTAAAATAATGTAACTTGAGGTAGAAGCCACATCAAATTACCTTTCAAATAATAATTATTATAAAATATTTCTTGTTTTATACTTTTAATACATTAACCTACGAAATATATTTCATGCACATCTCACATTTGTTTGCAATAACATGAGATTCATTTCATGTATAAAGTATTAAAGTTTAATGGGGAAAAGTTTTAATAGGATCAAAATTTACAGATTACATTTATATGCCTATGTTGATACTAGCCTGAAGAGATTTCCATTAAAACTTTGTAAGACTCTAATAACACCGTTCCCTTTTTAGAGCGACGGAAAGGATTTCATGAATATTTATTTTTGGAAACATATACTTATGCACATGTGTGAATGTAAAAGTGTATATGGATATCATTTATGTATTTCTCTGTGGTATTTTAAGGTAAAACTAATATTTTACATAAAATTCTACATTTTTATTGGATTTTACGTTAAAGGTTCCTTATTGGTCATGTCATATCGCTTTTGACTGGATATGCATATATTCTGTGAAACAATATAAGTTGCAGTGCTATCATCGTTACTTATATTCAAACTTAAATATGAAGATTCTAATTTTCAATAAATATAGACACAATAACTAACCAAAAATACTTTTTCCATTTATACAAGTTGACTTATACTGTAGTGCTCGACTATAACAACCTCAGAGGGACATATCGTCATAACTTAGTGTCGTTGTAGGCGAAGTGCATAATATCTGAATCAGGCATGGGACGTTAGCAATCAATCTATGACCACTCGATCAAGCCTGTACTACAGATCGAGTTTGAAATACGTTATATACGAGTTTGCAAATGTCAAAGTAAGCATGGTATGAAATAACTAGCCTTATTGGGAACTAAGCCTCGGCTAGCGGGAGATTTCTTTCGCAGATCCCTACATTTACACTGTCAATGGCCTCGCACCTCTTATTTCAGCCTTTGGGAAGTCTAAATACAAAGTTTCATGTCTATAACTTCGAAATATGGCCATTTTATTTAAACAAGTGCAAGTCCCGCTCTTTTATCCACCAACTTTTCTTTACTGTAGGGGAAATATCAGGAAACGCTGAAACTTTCTTTAATTATTTTAAGTATAAAGTCTAAATACCAATTTTATGTTTCTATCGTTAAAGGATATCGAGATATGGTAACTTTGTTATAACAATTGTAACCATTCCTTTTCTGTTCTCTACTAGAAGAAATTAAAAAAACGGGGAAACATGTGTCAAGTTATTTTAAACAGGAAGTTCATATACCAGATTTCATATTTTTATCCTTTAGAGATTTGGAGATAAGGATATTTTTCTATAATAATTGCTACCCCCAATCGCCTCTCCCTTCCGGCCCAATTTCCAAATATCCTTCCTTAGAAATATTATGCACTGTCAAAATTTCAAGTTCCTAGCTTAAGCCGTTTCTCCTGGGCGTTGATCAGTCAGTCAGGACTTCTTATTTTAGATATTACTTGGTCTTACTGAATATTGGTGCAATAAATTAGGTGTCGTATAAATCGAAGTATCTATAAGTTATGACTCCGTTACTAAACTTCAAATATTGTGCCTGGCATTATATATATATATATATATATATATATATATATATATATATATATATATATATATATATTATTAAGTTATTTTCCTTCACTAAGTACAGTCTAAAGCTCTCGAGAAATTTACTGACCAGGTAAGGATGCTTTTATCATTCGGGTTCTTAAATATAGGAACTTTGACATTATGATTATTATTTCCATGAGTGGCTTAGCCTCCTTAATTGAATATGTATCTCAGATTAAACATGCGTAATTTCAAAGGATCCTTTTAGTTTCCTTGTGTTTCCGTTAGTAATTAGGTCACACTCAATATATTCGTGATCATTGTGTTTACCTATTTGACTTCAAACTATGCTATATATAGTTATAGGGAGTCTTATTGAACGGCTATTTCTGTCTGTCTGTCTGTCTGTTTGTGAGTACGTATGTCTGTCGACTGGTATCAGAGCAACAATGGGAAGAGATATCAAGAAACATTTACCTGGAATCAATTGGGCGTTCCAAATTAGATGTTATCTCATCCATTAATCTTCTATTCATTCCGGAAGTGGTAGAAATTAACGATATTTGGTTTCAATGTTCATCACCATAGAACAAAACTGAAAACAGTTATTTTTGTTTTTTAGGAATCGATTTAGAGTGTCAAGAAAACATGCTACTTCAATAGAGTGTCTCTACTAAAGCACTAAATATACTACTTCCTTTTTCAATTATGAATTTGCACAGTTTGGAAATCTGCCGTAGTTTGATAATATGAAACGAAACTCACTCGCATTTATTGTTAGCTTGGAAATGTTTTAGTAGAACATAGGTAGTTCAGATTACATGAAGAATATTTGCGGATGATGTTCAACGTCCTTTGATATGAAGTAAGATGAAAGAGTAATATGCCTGTGGAATTTTCGCTGTGTATAGACAGATCCTTCCCATGTTCTATATAAAAAAATATATTCACTATAGTTCTTTAATGACCTTTAACATCATATGATAGCAAATTCAATGGTGTAATAGGTACGATATTTGTCTACTTACTAGATACATGATATCTTTGTCCGGTGCGGTGTTATTCTCGCTCATTCCATGCTCATACAAAATGGTATTTACAAAAATCTAGTAAGTAAAGGAGCTCGACAATTAATGGGAATCACCTCACCTCTTCTATAAGGCGGAAACCACAATAGCTTGTGCCAAATCGTAATCGTACCTCTAACTTACGTCATAAATTCAGTATTTTATGGTATTGAGACTAACACAAGAGAATGTCACTAGCATAAGTCTAACTGAAGTGTGCCTTTGCGATTAAACGAACATCTTTATGGAACAATGTAATCCTTTGAGTGATTGTCTGTCATTGGAATGTTGCTTATACCTTTTAATGAAACTTCAATTAATGACATAAATAAATAGCTTAATGTCGACGATTCCATTATTGTATGTCTTGGTGGAAAGTATACAAACGATTCTCCCTGCATTAATTACACTAGCAGTATTTAGAAACTATTTACTATTTGTGTTTCCAATACTTCATGTGAAATAGACTATTTTGTAAAGTTGTAATATTTTGGTTTCTTTTCCCCATTTTGGAGAAGTTTAACAAGGGACTGTGATGGATCAGTGGTAAAGCATCCAATATAAATATTTTGTTAATATATAAGAGGCAAAATGTCATTCTACTAATACTAAAACTTACTCCCTTGTTTGGATATAATGTAAATGATATAACTACATGCATAGCTGCTGTAGAAATTACTATATCAAACAGAAAATTACAGACTTAAATTGTATGTTCAACTATATACTTGTCTTTTCGATACATTCGCAATATTCGAAAGGAAATAGAATAAATAGATACACAAAGGGGTTTTAAACGATCTATACACAACAAGCAGGGGGTGTAATAGTTATGTATTTTTCTTCTGCATTTGGAGCTAAAGAACATGTTGTTTTGCTAGTCTGGAAAAGGACGATTTTTTAGCAGCTTTTCAGCTATATAATCCAAAACAAAAGGATGTCAAATCGGGTGGTGCTTGATAAAAATTGGCAACCTGGTGACAGTAGATATCACCAGATATGAAGTGGAAGTGAATACATTGACTTTAAGATGAAGAGTTATTATGAGCTTAAAATACATTTCTTCCTCAGTAAATTTAACTATATCTTTTGTAAAAACCTATTGGATCTTTCTTGTGATTTCAATAGTTATTTTATTAATTTTAACACTTATATTACAAATACAGTTTTCTCCTTTGAATCATAAAGAAATATTAGAATAAATGGAACTAAAAAGCCATTCTAGAACTTTTAGAAAACTTAACTAAAAAAGAAAAGACGACATGTAACTTTTTGAAGGTTTATATATTCATGTTACTTATTTCTCTGAACTATTTTTTTTCAGCTAACCAAATATGAATAATCTCAAAAACTCTACACTAAAACTCTCATTGATTCTAAATGCAACTATTAATTGTATCATGTTTTCTTGCTATTTTATTTTTTTTTTATGACAAACGCTACATGTGAACTTTTTACATTTATCTTTCCAGGTGAAGTTTCTTACGGACAGCACCACGACGGCCCGATTACGTCGTCGAAGAAGGCGGCGTTGGCGCTGCATTGTCCCTTGTGTGCAACTAGAAGACACATCATCATCCACTGTCGACGTCCCTGTGGCCTCGGCAGGCATAACTTGGGCGTCTTATTGTCGCCATGGACACCGAAGAAGACGAGAGCGAGGGTTTCAACTGAAATGGTCCCGTGACTCCCGTCGACAGAAAGGGGGCCACTAATCACACAACTGTCTGGAGGACAGCAATGGCCAGTTCTGTTCCATCACAACGGCATCAGCAGCGTGATAGGAATTATCAATATTATAGTAATATCAATTACGATCCCTTTACTAAAAACAAGTGTCAACTCCATTGGGTTTTTCTAGCCACTCTTTCTTTATTAGTATCCATCGGTTCATCGCCGTGCCTTGCAAAATGCCCCAAAGAGTGCGAGTGTATATGGAAATTCGGAAAAGAGTTTGTCAGTTGCGGAAACAACAACCTTACGGCGATACCGTTGGAACTAGCTAATGGAACACAGGTTCTCAATCTAACAGGAAATAACCTTAATAAGATTGGGAAGGAAGCTTTCCTGAAAGCAGGGTTAATAAACCTCCAGAAAGTGTTTCTTTCTCGTTGTAAATTAAAAATAATTGATAGTGATGCGTTTCGTAAAATTACGAATCTCGTTGATTTAGATCTGAGTTATAACTTCTTGAACTCTGTTCCTTCTCATATATTCAAGGAAATTCCTAAGTTAGAACAACTTAAGTTAAATGGTAATCCCATACAAAGAGTGAACGGGAACTCATTTCTATTAGTGAAAAATTTAAAACGTCTAGAGCTAAGTGACTGCCAAGTTGGAACTATTGAACCAGAAGCCTTTGCCGGCCTAGTAAATCTAATGTGGTTAAAATTAGATGGAAATAAATTAGTTAATATAGAACCTTCTGCCATAAGTAAAATGAAAAAGCCCAGTGAACTTACTTTATATAATAATCCTTGGAACTGTTCGTGTGGACTTAGTGCTCTTAGAGAATGGATATTACGTGAGAACGTTCCCATTGGTATCCCACCTATATGTAAATATCCCCAACGTCTTAGTGGTAAGTCGTGGGATTCCCTTGACCTGGATGAATTTGCCTGCGTACCTGACATTCTTACTCGAAAAGGTGAAGCTTACGGGGTCGAGGGTGATAATGTTACATTAAGTTGTTCTGTTGAAGGTGTGCCAGAACCTCGTATCAAATGGATGTGGAAAAATCGTATTATTGGTAATTTAACTGTTCTCTCGTATGGTAAACATATGTATGTCGTACATGAATCTGGAAAACGAAAGAAAGTTAGTAATTTAACTATAACTACCGTTGATCCACAAGATGCTGGTGTATATATTTGTACTGCTGAAAATAAGGCTGGGAAAGTTGAAACAAATGTTACTTTAACCATATCAAAAAGGATTGCTGAAGGCGGACTAACTGGACGCATTCTTGTCGCTGGTATTATTGTGGCAGCTCTATTTGTATTGGCGGTTTGTTTAGTGTTCATGTGCGTCTGTAGCGTTAGACGAAGACAAGAAAGGGGTCGTCGCAGAGAGGACAGTTACGAAAAGATTGAGATGAATCACAAGGGACCTCCAGTTAATCATACGGGTGCTAGTGGAGGTAGGAGTGTTAGTGGAGGATGTCGAGAAAACTCGAGCGCTGGTGCATCGAGTAGTAACATGAGAACTGAGGTAGCTGTAGTTGGTGGGCCTACTCCTTTGAAACACCCAAAACACAGTGAATATCGTGGCGTGCCGTGCGTTGATTTAGATCAAGTTGATACTCCTGTTACAAGTAGAGGTAGTGCAGACAGTAAACTATGGACAGTACACTCAGAAGTGAAAGATCAAGATTTGGTTGGAAGTGACACTTGTCTTACGATGGATACAGAAAGTGTTCGAAATGCAAGTGAAAGTGAATCTAGTGATATACGCCAAAGTGTTCTGTCGGAAGTGGATACACATAGAACAATAAGTTACTTGGATTCGAATTATAAAGACGACATGGTGAACCCCGGAATGTTTTCTAGTGGTGTTCGTAAAGGACATTTTGATACGCACAACCCCCAACATTATAGTAGTAGTAGCGGTAGCACCGGTATAAAACATGAACCTGCCATTGAACTGAAGGAACTTAAAGTGTATTCGCAGAAGAATGAACCAAGTAATAAAAATTTATATATTAGTGAAAGTATAGTGCCAAAAGCAGAGAAGAACTACCCAGATCTACTTGAGATTTCTCCGTATAATCTGGGAGCATCAGGTGTAACAAGTCCATACCTCACAGACAGTTTCTGTACACTCCCAAGGAAGAAATATGAGCGTGGTCGTGGTAGTGCTAGATACAGAAGTGGTTCAGATAGTCAGTCACCACTTCTGCCAGAAAGTCGTTACAGTAGCGAGGGAAGTAATAGTTCTATACGACGTTCTTCAGGTGAAACATATCCGCCTTCTTTAAGTTTGGGAAATCCTTGTAGCCAACGTTCTACTAGTTCTCTTAATTTACCTTCTGAACATTATGTTGATACATCATTTTCAGAGCCCATTTCAAGTACTATTGGATCTGGAAGGTATAGAAATCCCAGTCTACCTGCGTCTCCTGTTCTTGATCCTCTGGGGGGTGGCCTATCTACTCCGTTATCAGGGAGACCTAGTGATTTTAGAGATAGTTATGGAAATACTACATCATCAATTCCAAATCCTACTTCCGTCGCTAAAGCTGCCGCAACTACTTACGATTACCATGCAGCTCAGCTGGAGAGGTTCTTGGAAGAATACCGTAATCTACAAGAACAATTGTGCAAAATGAAGGAAACTTGTGAATCTTTGAAACATGAACCATCATCATCAGTACGTGGAATTAGTAACACACGTTTCGGTGATTCATTGTTAGGTGGAGTTGGCGTTGCAAGCAGTAGCAGTAGTACTAGTGGTCTTTACGGCGGACTTTCATCAACATCCTCAGTACCATCAGAGGATAACCCCAAATCAATACTGAAAAATAAACCTTGTGCTGGCGTTCCTACTGTATCTGCTGCCACGTCTTCCACATCTCCTGTCACTGGTTCCATTCCAAGTTCCTCACCGATTCCTCCTGCTCCTGCTCCAGAATACGGAATTGATCCTTACGCATCTGTATCCCCTATGTCATCATACTGGCTCCCTAGGAATACCCTCAGACGATATAGTGGAAGTGATTTTTATCAGAGCTGAAGTCAAACATAGGACGGAAATACCATTACAATATGTACGAACGTAAGTGGTTGTGTGAGTGTGTGTGAATATATATCATGTTAATATACTCCAAAATTATATTAATAAATAACGGACATTAAACAATCCAAAAGAACGTATTGTGGGAATGAGCAAAATAACTTTTATAATAAAACAGTTTATTAAATATGTGTATAAAAGGTCCCTATATTATAAGATACATCAATATCATTAACACCAGAACAATATAATTGCAATTATGTTACACATTAGTAGGTTTAAAAGCGGCAGATGGAAAGGTAAGAAGAAAGAAAACAAAAATATAAATAATTGTTATTATTGTTGTTATGTTGTAAAGGGTTAAAAGAAATGTTTCAGGGTTGATGAGTTGATTTTAATATCACGTTAGTGGTCAAATGAAAAATATCATTCTTCCTATGTAAAAATATAATAATAAGAGAAAAACAAAAAAAAGATATATCTTTAATCGAATTGAGTAGTTTTTGTAAATACCTTCCACATTCTCAAATTTAAAAAAAGTTGAAATAAACGGATCGAAGATTAATATCTGTTATCCATTTAATAACCACACCTCAACTATAGTAAACTCTGTGTAGGAATATTTAAGAAAAGTTGAGTATCACTTATCCTTGTCACTACATTTAATTTCTGAAGACGTTGGTTTTATATTCCTTGTGTGTTTAAAGCTTTCTTTCCAAGGTTATGCAACAAAACATACTACATTTCCAGTGAATGTTTTAATACAATGAATTCACAAATTCAAATAAAATTTGACCAAAGCAAATGCTTATTGTCCTTAATTTGTGTTACTTTGGCAACATATCATTTCCGAAACTGCCGGACATATTACTAATAATAAGAATTTTCTTTTGTCAGAACTTATATTCATTTCTGTAATACGTAGTTGCCAAGCTAAAATAAAAAAATACTCGGAGAGAAATGCAATGCTGAGGAAAATTTGAGCAGTATTTGGAAAGATATGCAATGCTGAGGAAAACTTGAGCAGTGCTCGAAATGAAATATAAATGCTGAGGAGAACTTGAAACAGTATTTGGAAAGAAACGCAATACTGAGGAAAACTTGATCAGTGTTCGAAAAAATGCAATGCTTGGTAAAATTTGAGCAGCATTCAAAACAAAATATAATGCTGAGGAAAATCTGAGCAGTACTCGGAAAGAAATGTAATGCTGAGTAAAATTTGTACATCGCTCTTTTACAGAAAATATTTCTATCCTTATCACTGTAACATATTGAAGTAGACAACTTTCATTTTTTACTCTTTGAAGCCTTTATTGCAAGTTTCAATGTAGAAACATGCTTCTTAGTTCAATATGTATAAAGCTTTTGATAAAAAGACATGATAGCCAAATATATTTTCAAAATATGAATTTATTAGGATCCAAACTTTTATAAGCTGGTCGTATTTCATCGCCAGGAGAAAACATTAAAACAAAGAATACATGAATCAGGAGAAGGAAGAGGTTCATAAGGATGAAACGGTTAAAGGTACACAAGTTCTGTAACAAATAGAAAAAAATATCAGGCATTTCAAAGACGAATTTACAAATTAACCTAAGATGTTCAAGCTAATCTTTATTAATATGTAAGTATAAAAACTAAGTAAAAAATAGACGAAAATTGGCAAGACATGGTTTTTGACTTCTTCACAGTTTTAGTTTCTGCGAGTTGAAAAGCAAGTCTGCATATACTTGTAATTAGTACAAATGTTCTTCCAATAGAGACAGTACATAATTAAGAATAATCGTGGGCTTGATTCATTTTTATAATTTTGTGTAGATCATCTTGAAAAGTATTCTTTATTAACTTTTTTTTATAAAACGTAACTACCAGATTTTATCTGTTTGCTTCTTACCATGAAAAATAAATTGTATCAAAAATAAGAAAATTTCTTTGTAATTCAAATACAAAAAGAGGTTGAAAGAAGTATTTTGACAAATATAACCATTTTTCTGTTTCCTTAGCATTCTACAACTGCAATTAAAAAATAAGAAGCAAACATATTGTTTCCACGTGTAAGAGTAAAGTGTATATTTCAACGTATTTGGCGGTAAAAATTGATTAATAAGAGTTATTCATATCTCTAATCTCTTGCTGTGCAATCTTTCCTTGTATAAGCTTCTAAATGTACGAATAAGATATTTCACCTTATATGTCCTCGCTTTTAAGGAACTTGAGGTCAATTGTAAGTAAGTTCTTTCCTCTAAAGAGAACGACGAGATGTTTGAGACCTGATCTTTGTGAATAATAGCCATAATGTGGATTGATCTTTACAAGGAGTGGATCGATCTCTATAAAGTAAGAAGATACAAGAAGAGAGAGCATGAAATGAGAGCAAACAAGTATCATCTGTTCATATTAATTTATTTGCAGAGAAGTAAGTAGATTTTAACCAACATTTGTTGGTTTAAGTGGTTTAAGATTGTAACAAAGCATTAATTATACTAAATCTAAAAGAAGTAATCAATCTTCAAGATATTTCGTGAAAATTGTTTTAAAATTAGTTCATATTAAAAACATACTGTATAATATATTACTTTTTATACGAGAAATCAAACCCTTTGTAATGCCTCCTTCATTTTATTTAAATTAAGTTATTTTTCAGTGAATGAAATGAAATCTTTAAGTTTTACGTCCTACGGTTGTGTTTCTTTTTCAGTGTAACATATGTTTACATTAGTATGAGTTATGCTCTAAAGTGTTTCCGTCAAGAAATGCAACTCGTACCTTACAATTGGAAACTGCATGTACTAGTCACTCAACTTACAGGCTAGAGCTTTTTGTAGCAACGAAGCGTAGTTTCCGATCCAAACAACATCTTGTCATAGTGATTACCGAGGTATTTACAGTTCTTTCGCATTGTAGGCTTAAATTTTATTCTTTGCAAGAAGGTAATTGACTCCTTTTGCATTAAAGTGCTAAATATTTCATGTTTGCTTCTTTTTAATGTTTCATTAAAATATTCTACCACCTTCTAATATAGAGGCATAACTTTTGCAATGGTTATATTTTTGTTTTGAATTTTATTTTATCTTAGGTAAAAGGTAATACAAATTAATTACGTACATTTATAGTTTGTTACTAAGCTAAGTTATTGCGTAACTTTTTTTTTAGAATTTTCACCGAAAGTCCAATAATCCATGAAGGGTGCATTTTGCAGCATAAACAAAATGAAAGTAGAAATGCCAAAAACAACTTTAAAGTATTTAATTTTATTTGGGAGCAGTTTTTTGCTTTTTTGCCTTTTTCAGAGGACTATAGGTAAGTTTTGGTTAGAGCTATGAACTTTGTTAACTTGACCGTTTTCTCCTAGATCATCAGTAATTGTTATTCGGTGTTTAGTTGTTTCGGAATTTAGAGTCACTTACAGCTGTAAGTTTATATCATAACTACATGACATCTATTTAATTATCGACATTTTCAATTGTAAACAAAAAAAAAACTCTTAAATTTTAAACATCTATTGATCATGGTGAAAATATTTGTTGAGAATTTGCTTGATTAGAACATGATTCCTATAAATTTTCTTTATGAGCATACGCCACTTTATGTGTTGTGTGATACACTATATGGTTCTTAGAAAATCCTCTATATAATTTTTAAACCTGATTTCTTCAAAAGGCCGGGTGCGGATATTCGTTGCAGATACAAATTTCTTCATATAGCCTATAGAATGTAATTTGTTCAGATTACTAACATTGTACGTGTTCCACCTGGTTTTCTAGTTCCAAAGTTAAACGTTATCTTCCCTATTGACATAATATACGAAAGTGACACACTAACAACGCCTCCAATATTTTCATTTATACTTTTAATAATAACAGTACTTGTGCATTATCCTGTAGAAATTCCATATAGCAAACCAACAATAGTCTATAATAAGAAATAACTTTTGTTACCTACTTGGTGTAATCGATGGAAGCATAAAAACAACAATAATAAAATGCAAGTCTTCATCTTTAACAACTGCAGACACAATTTGAAGGCGTACAAGTAAGTGCAAAAACTAGTATAAAATATACTGGAGTAACACTTGATTGGAAACTTATGGAACTGTACCCTCAAATTATAAAAGACAAAGCAACCAACAACAAAAAACTTTGGTAGCTTTTTCCTGCAATTACCTCTCGGTTAAGCAAAATAGCTTAATAAACTCAAAGACAATCAGTGTAACATTAACAATAGATATTTCCGAACACTTACCGATACCCTCATTAAAACTTATAACCTCTATTTTTGGCAGTTTGTTTAATACGCGACCACACAGAGTAAGTGTATGTCAGTGGAGGCTATAACTTTTAGAGTGTAATACTAATTTCCAAACGCTATTCCTTCTTTCCCAGATTTTTAATCCTAAAATTCCTCACTTTCTGCTGTAAGAAATAGAGAACAATTCAAAGTATTTATGTAACTTTTCCTCACGTTTCTCGTTCCGCATCAAAGAGCCCGAATATAAAGAAATGTAGTTAATCTTCCTAAAAACTACCGATATGTTATAATTTATTTCTAGAATATGTACCGGCGGTTACATATACCCGTTCACAATACTACTGTTACTACTACTACTACTACTACTACTACTACTAATAATAATAATAATAATAATAATAATAATAATAATAATAATAATAATAATAAGAAGAAGAAGAAGAAGAAACTAAAGAAATAAAATTAATAAAATACAAATAAATATAAGAAAGTTTAAGACATGTTATAAAATCATTCACCATAGTTGTTACTGAATTACTCCACTAATTTCACACAGTTCCATCAATGGCATACAATTAATTCTTTCAATTTTTTTTTCCTTTATCTAATTCTTGAGAAATTGTTTAAGATGTCAAGAAGGTAATGAAGGTGGTCATCTCTCAATAAATTCATTTATACTAGAAATATTGATTGATATGAAAATAAGCTGATAGTAAGTATCTGATTAAAAGAGTATTTTAGCCGAATTTCGTAGATGTTGTTATCTATTTTCTTAAAAATAAATGTTTTACTGAGTTTGAGTTTGAGTAAAATATGAGATACCTGATAACTTGAGAAGTAAATAGGTAAGTAGCATTTTCAGACAGTCGCGTTAGTACATTTAAAAAAATACGTCTAATTCAATGACATTAACAAGCACTACAAATCAAATGTAATTAGTGTGCTTTATATTGAGTTTGATAGATAGTAGAAAATAGATATATACATATATAATTTGAAATATTTTTCTTAAAAATTGGATAATGATATTATTATGTTTACTTATTTAAAGACTTCAGATATAAATGTGGTGAACAAGATTGTGTCCGTAGGGTTTCTCAGGCTACACCCAACTTCCTCCTATATTATCGTTCTAACTAATTAACTAATTCTATGGCCTATGGAACCCGGAGATTCAATGCCGCGTTCACAAAAGCTCACTCACTAGCCTTAATCATCCATACTCCTTAACCTAAAGGACATAATCGGGGGACGTTAACTGAAAGATTTAATTTAATTTAATTTAATTTAATTTTTCAGTTATAGTTAAGGTACACATTTACTTTCGTTAACGTTGTCTTCCTCTTATGTTACTTCATGCTTTGGAATATAAAATGTGAAAACTTAGTGATGAGCGAAAGAAAGTTATCCCTATTGACACCATACATGTTAATGCTCTTATCAAACCATTATTTTATATCGTCGTCGTATTTCGCTATAATCAGAGTATTTCATCTGTAAGTAACATGTCGCTTAATTTCATATCACTACAGAAACACTAGTTTTATCTATTCCCTGTGCTCCTATCTCAACATGAACTAAATTGCTAGACTAGACCAACTTAGTCAAATTTACGTTTTGCTTAAACCTGTGTTAAAAGGTTGATATGCGTAAGTGTCAAGTATAATACAGATTTCGAACGTAAGAGCTTTTCAATTTTCTGAAGAAACTTACTAAAATGCGCTTTTTTGCATGGGTTAATTTCATTATGGAAAGCATTTCAACTCCTCTTCCACCTTAATTAGTGCAGTTGACAAACGCATAACACAAAATATATTTCGAGCATAAATTCTGAACCGCCCTTAAGATACTCCCTTTAATCAAAATTACATTAGAAAAATCAGCTTAAAGCTGTTATTAATTACTAATTCATTTCAAATGTTCAGTTGCTTTCATGTGATTCAACTCCAGTCCAGATCAATTTCATTTTAAGTGTTAGATTACGGGGCTATGTGTTAACACGATATGATTAAAGGAAATCTGTGTAAAATAAGTGCACGATATCTGATGAAGCTGTTACTGACTGATTGAATATCTTGAGGCAACCCAGCACAATAATGGTATATAAAAGCTCCTACCACGGTATTATAAGTGATTGAATTCATATGGTAGCTATGACACAGAACAGAACAAGGTTGGTTATATATTTTATGTAAGTATTTCTTACTACATATGTAAGTATTTCTTATGTAAGTATTTCAATTATATTTAAAAAACACACAGATGTATATTCATAATATGTCAAAAACTTCATGTCTCATTGTGTGTTTCCTTTGTTGTCTGGACAACACCTATGAGATACTAGATTCTGATTAACATTTCAGCCATTGTCATTTAAACGCTCGTTACCCATATCTTCAACATGTCAACATTAGCAAATGGTGAACTTATCATTTTATTCTTAAAGCATTCAAGTAGACAAAAGTTAACAGGCACAATGTTGGACAAATATCAGAGCATTGTGAGGACCACGCCTTCTAATACAATGAACATGGAAAATACGTATTCAAACCCGAAGAACGAATAAATCTCAATATGATTATATATCATATTGGTTGAAAACTAGCATGAATTGGAACTTTCGTATTACTCGAATTTTGAATTCAGACAAAAACACAATAAGGGACGATTTACTTTTATAATGCCAGAGAATATATATTTTCTGTATCTCCTTTATTGGCACCATGTGAAAATTACTATCACAGTGAGATATTAATTTCATCGAAAAAGATCTTGAGAGTTCGTAAAAATAATGCTTTGAATTCTATCTATTCTATCTGTCAAAGAATTTAAGGTGAGGTGTTTCTGAATCAAATGAAGAATTTTCAAAACTTCCGGCTTAATTTCAGTGCATCATTTACACATTCTAAAAGAAGATATAAAATAGTTTATTAGGTCTACTATACGATTTCTAGGTTTTACATAGTTTTGATAGTTTTATTGTAGAATATTCTGACCACAATTGTTTACTCACAATGCCTTGTTTTCTTGTTCGTAAGCGGACGTAAGTCTACTAAATTGGAATTATATTTGGCTGTTTAAAATTTTTATAGTAAGACGAAATGAATTTTTTCCGTTTCACGTCCCATAATTACGCCGGTTACGGCAAAGGAGAAGATGATGATGAGAAATGAATGGAATGAACAAAACGGAAAGAAACGGAAGAACCTCAAGAGAACCCATGCACACCAAGTTTTTCCATCAAAATGTCCACTTGGAGCAAGCTGGGTCGACCCAGGGAGCCCGCACACACCAGACATGAACGCTCTACCACGAACCATCGTGGCTCCTTATAGAAGATAAATTATTAAATAGTTTCCAGGTACGGATATGATAATACGATCTTTTAGAAAAAGTACGGAAGTCAGTTGTTTTGAAGATTCTAAGTACTCAGTCTAGTTGAAAACCAAGATTTACAACGTAATGAAAGCCTGAATTCACAATCTTTTTGTGCCCTAAATAGCACATAAATCCTGAATGAAAATACTCGAATCCTTCTATAATGAATTTATTGAAATGTTTTTCACACTCAATAACGGTAAATTGATTCTATTTGTTATACACATTTATTACTGTTGAATAGGTTTAAAGAAAAATGATCGCCTGAATAGGCTTTCTCACAATCAGGAATTAACTAGATGATCTTCTTACATTTAAAAATGATATATACACTCCTCTAATTAAAAATTACTTTTCTTTTATAAGTTTTCCGAAAACCACCCTAATCGATTTGTTTTAGTGAAGATCTAACTGAATCCATTTCTTGCTTCTACGAAATCATTATAACTGCTGACACCACACAATTCAAAGGGGGCGCGGTGGCTCAGTGGTAGAGCGTTCACCTCTGGTGCTTGGGGTCCTGGGTTCAAACCCTGCTCCCGCCAAGTGAACTTTGTGGTGGACAAACACCGTGCTCGTGGGTTTTCTCGGGGTTCTCCCGTTTCCTCCCACTTTCTTCATTCCACCATTTTCACTCATCTCTCATCATCACCGTCTCCTTTAGCCTAACCGGCATAACCGTGGGACGTAAAACTTAAAGATTTCATTTCATTTTTTTCATTTCATACCACACAATTCAAAATAACATTCTTTAAAGTCTTTTGCGTCTGCGGTAACAATACATAATTGAGTGTCTCGGACAAACATAAAGGTAGGAACCACTTCCAGTGAAACTGACTTATTAAATGGAAGGGGGTTGGGGTTGAACCATTCAACAGTATGTAGGTAGTACAATTTCAAAAATGTACCTGCAAATGGCAATGCATTCTCACTTGGTATATATCACTGAATTGAATTGCATGGGAATGTTGAATATTTTTGTGCCAGTTTACTCGAAAGTTAGAAATTGTGACATTATGTTTTCCGGCGCTATTCGAGTTAGAATTGATAATAAAATAATACAAAATATTCAAATTACTTATTAATACAAACAACAGAACGAAATAATCTCAGTTTTCTTATCCTTTTGCTACGGCTTCCCAAATTATCAGCTCTATTAATTATGCTAAGAGTGATAACAGAATAATTGAATAAACACTTGTCAAGGAATGTCATTGCTTGTTAACACAAATTGAAGTCTCATGTTGAATATATATATATATATATATATATATATATATATATATATATATATATATATATATATGTGTGTGTGTGTGTGTGTGTGTGTGTGTTTATGTCTCTTCTATTGTTCTACATAACCAAACGTGTGTCAAACCAATGTTCCTGCTGTAAGAACTGATGACTGGAAGACAGAACAATGTACAATTATAATGACCGTTCATAATTAACATAATCTAATGAAGTCTTTTCGCTCTTTGTCATGTATTTAACCATATAAAAGTAGTGGACCACTCTCTCAAGGGCAGTCTCTTAAATGTCATTAACAAATAGAAATAATAGAATTATTTCCACTAAGGAATTCCGTATACATTACCAATCAGAGTAATTTCCAAGAAATCCTCGAATCGCAAATCTGCCATCTCCTATTGAAGACAGTGATATCGAATATCATAACAACTGGTACTAATTCAACGCATCAAATATCTACCTCCTGTTGAAGTTTCCGAAATCACATTCAAAAATTCTAATCTTCACACACACTGGTTTACAAGAGGCACAGTGTATGAATTCATTAGTTCCATTGATGCCTAACCGTGATACAACTTTCTAATTGCAAAAAAAAATCTCCCTCCTTTACGAAAAATTAATTACTACCAGTAGACCTACAAATTACAAAGATATATATACAGAGTGTTGTAACAGTATGAGGTCAGGCGCTCAACAACATTTAACATTGTCATTTGAAGCTTCTAATTACTTCTTTAATGTTGGAAAGTTCATTATCAATAAATGGAAAACTAGAGAAGAAGTTAGAAATGTAAAATTATTTCAAATACGTAACATTGAATATCTTATTTCAAATACGTTGGTAACATTTCTAGCTAGTGACGTGACAACACTTGCTTCAAATCCTGAAATCTTGCGAAATATTCATAAGGAAAAACTTATCCTTCTAATATTCTACCTGGATAATCCGAATTACCTTTATATTACCATGATCTACCAACATAATTGATCTTTCCGTTATCCCTTTTCCTTATTTGGGATATATATATATATTGGAGATACAACAATGACGACATATTTACTTCCATATATTTTTTAAGAAATTGAATTTATTCACCAAAAGTCATTTATATATTTGTTCTGCCTACTTGTGTGTCTTTTCGTCGGAGAAAGTATAAGAAATCTGAATCTGTTGTCTTGAAGTATATTTGAAAAAGAGAAATTCGAAATTTAAAACATGATATTCTCAGAACTTGTAAAATAAAAAAAAAACTTTAAAAAATGTTCAGGTTGCACAGAATATTCAGCATGAGTTATGATTCAAGTCCTTCAAAGTAACTGCTAATTTAATTTGAAGTCATTCAAAATATCCATATTTGATGTTAAGAAAAAACTATCAGAATACTTTTTATCAGAGTTTACCTAATTTCATTGCAAAATTTAGCAGTTTTCAATGTTTGAATATTTTTTCCACACACTGAAAACTTTTCTGAAAATTTTACTTTTCAAAATCCTAGAAAGATTATTGCATACTATTGACCAGTTAAATTTAGTTTATAACCAGGGGTTAACTGCTAAAATGCAAACTATCTCTTAATCGTTTGAGCACTATTCCCGTGAAATAGTTTACCGCTTTCGTTTAACTATATAGGATAAAAGGGCGACATATTTAAACTTTTTTCGTTTATGATTTTTATTGCTATTTATTTATTTCCCTTCCATATAGATTCACAGAAGGAATTACAGAAGTGTAGTTTCTAAATTTCTTGAAGTAGAAAATAATCCTTGCTTGAAAAATATGTCAGTACTCAAACCATAAAAGACAAATAACATTACAAGTGCGAGTTGTTCAAGTATTTTCCACCTATGGTACTTCACTATACACAACGCTTTATTTCTTACTTCATTTTAAAGAATTGAAGTCAAAATTGAAAACTGAGAATATAACTATTTCTGTTCGGACTGCTCCATCTGAACTATTACGTTGACATAACTTGAAAATTAAATATGACTTTTCTACTTCCTTCACGTCTACTTCCATTGGGAACGCTATCTTCTCCGTTCTTACAATAAATGTTAGCTCAAGTTTAGCCGCTTTCTTTTCCACGCTACCTGTTTCTATTTAAGAGCAAGAATCAGTCTTGAAACTAAATAACACGAAATTGCTGACTACGTGCATTTTCATCATCGTCTGCCTCTTCCTAGATTTCCTCACAGCACACTGCCATAGTAGATGCATATACTACCCGTCTAATTTGTCGCGCATCAAGTTGAGCATCGATCTTTGGAGACTGTAAAATGTCGTAACCATGGTCGCATCGACATTGTAATTTCCAAGTTCTCATATACTTCGATGCTGTAGCTCATGTGATATATTTTATCGTCACTGACAGTTTTCACTGCGTCCAATAAAACGTAATATAAATTCAGACTTTTTCTTCAACTGAAACAAAAAATTGAAATATTAGTGTACCTTTTGTTTTGAAATAGCAGACGCTGGGCAATTCAGCATTCTTGCAGTTAAATTTAATGTTAACTTGTTTAAAAGTGCTCCTCCTAGAATTGATCAAATATGCCTCACTATATCGGTTCGGAAATTGTTGCATTTCCTCGGTAAAACAGAAGATAATGATCAGAGTTTAATGTAATTGCTAAACTAACTTATTTTATGCTCTATGAAACCCAGAGATTCAGTGATACTACAGTCACAAATGTTGTCCATTGACTTTTGTCCTTAGCCAACTGGGTTCAGTTTCTACTTCTCAAACTCTCCCATCTGCTTCAAATCTTATACTTTCTTCTAATCTGGCTACATGGCTTACCAGTCTGAACCTCCTAGAACGAATGATCCTTAGCAATGTTAGGTAAACTGTATAAATTATGTAGTTCTTCATTATGCAGTTTCTAATATTCCCCCATTACCTCTTGAGACCGCATATTAAGCTTAGTGTATTATTCTCAAATCTCAAATCTTCTTTTTCCACTTTGTGGTCTTCCCTCAAAGTAAGCAATCATTTTCATAATCGTGCATTACAGCAGATATAATTATTGGTTTATAATTTTTTTACATAACTAAGACAAAAAAAAAAAAGATATTGGACTAAATATTAACAAGAATACCCTGCTTTTATTTGACACATAATTTCCTCGTGGATGTGGTATTGTCTGTTTATATGTATTTGTTTCAATGTTTATTCTAAATATTTGTAAGTATCAACTTTGTCAAAAGTATTATTTGGTATCTCAACATATACATAATTTGCAGTATTTTGGTACGGGGAACATTCCTGTATTTTTTCTACATTTATTTTTAAACTCATGTCCCTGCAGGTGTTCAATAAATTCTCTGTATTTCTTTCTGTTAGCACCCACTATCAGGTTGACATTATTAGCATAAACCATAATCTGGCGAGTGCTATTCAACCCTAGCTCTGTTTCTATTTTGATTGTCTTTATAGAATGTTTTAGAACAAAATTGAATGACAATGGAGAAAATGTATCCCCTTGTTTCAGGCCATTATTGATGGGAAAGCTTGTCAACAATATTTTCCTACCGACTTTGCTTTGGAATTCATTTAAACGCATCCTAACTAATCTAACTACTCTTTGCGGTATTCAAAATTCAGTAAGATTGGTGTTCAATACTTCCCTCCTAAAAGAGTCGTAATCATTTCTGAAGTCAATAAATAATTATTGAGTCAGAACTTTGTATTACCATTACATGTATAAAGGTAACCAAAAACGTTCTGTTGCTTTTTTATCCACCATCTTCGAACATCTATATGTCACCTAAGACGTACCTGGAAGATCAAACATAGTCCCCATCAGCATCGCCGACCTTCTGCCAACGTTCTGAAAGTTCATGGATTCCATCGCGGTAGAAATTGGTGGGCCGTGAAGCGAAGAAGGAAACAAGTGCATTTTTCACCTCTATTAGAGATTTGAACTGGCGTCCCCTAAGGCGATTGTCCAAGGAATGGAACTCGGACGGTGCAAAGTCCGGAGAGTATGGCGGATTTAATAGTGTTTCCGATCCAAGGCCTAGAATGGTGCTCCGGGTCATCCTAGCCACGTGAGGGCTTGCGTTGGCCTGTAACAGGAAGATTCATTTGCTATTCAGAAGTGCCAGGTCTAGAGTTTTGTGTTTTTTTTTTAGCACAGCTCAACTGCTGGCAGTACACAGTTGCATTGCCAGAACACACAAGAGGACCTAGTTTCGGATGTTTTGGAACCGATTCTTGGGATGCTAACCAGTGATGACGGTGCCATAGAGCTTTGTACAGGACCCACTTCTCATCACATGTCAACACCCTGTCCAGAAATGGCTCCTTCCTTAGACGAGACTGCAAAGAAACATACGTGGCTGCTCGCGTTGCCTTCTGGCTCGGAGTCAAACGATGTGGGACCCATCGAATCAATCTGTAGTGCTTCCCAAGTTGATGGAGGTGCTACCGAATGATTTCTCGACTCATATGGAATTGTAGTTCCAATTCTTCACATATCTGGTCACTGTTCGTCTCAATTATTGCCTAAAGATCTTCATTTTGTATATATGTTAGTCTTCCAGCACATTTTGCGTCTTCGAGTGTTTCGTCACCGTCCTTAAACTTGTTAAAAAACCACTGTCCGCCATTGCCAAATATATCTTCAAACGTATTTTTTGTGTTTTGAAAAAGGGATTTTTTTATCTTCAAAACAATCAACAACAGATAAGTCTCCCTTTCTATTTTTCCAAACAATCAAAAAAATTCTCTTCAAAATAACCAAGAACAAATAATTAGCTTTTGCTTTGATTCGAAATATGACTGTGTTACCAGATATAGTAAAGAATATTTCAAATGACATAGTTGAACGTAAGATAGGTCTCCCTGATTCGTTATCCCAAAGACTCGTAATAGATTCCATGTGCGATTTGTATACATTTGCTAGAATAAGTAATCCAATATAAGCCTGAGAAACAACACTATCGATATCTTTCCACTTCTCACCATATACTCGTTTCCCTTCATTGTTTGTCATATTTTGAAACTTTTGTGCTATTAGTATAAAAATAGGTTTGAGTCACTGCATATCTTGTCGAACTTGGAGATGTATTTATAATAACAGATGATGATTAATATCCACAGTCGCTGCTAAACACTTTCTTTGAAACAAATCCGAAATATTTACTAATTCCCTCTACTTCACTTCATAGATGAACAATAAAAAACGAAAACGAATTACTATATTATTTTTAGAACTCGTTTTCTAATCGTTCTATTGAGAATAAAAACAATATTTATCCACTGTATGTTACCCAAAAACGCAATGTAGTTACACGAAGAGGAAGGTGAGAAACCCCAACAGACCAAGAAATAAGGACACGAGTATATATTTTGAGAGAAGGATCAGAAATATGATGAAAAATTACGCACCGAACAAACAAGATGAAAATTGATATATAATCGCATCAAGCAACTTATTTGGTCCATATTGACCTGAACTGTACATTAGTAATATGAATGAAACTTTCGAAAATTCTTAATATTTAAAATACGAAGTTTCCAGGATATATATAAACTGATTTGAATAAAATGAAGTCACAAATCTGATACACAATAGGGAACTATTCATAAATTTTATGAGAGATGAAAATCTCTTTCGGATTTGAACAGAACAACAGGGTTAATATAATATCACGGGTAAAATGAGCTAATAAGGGGAGTACCTTTATAAATATTTACAATTTTACCAGTTGTCACTTAATTTAGTGCGGAAGCACAGAGGTTAAAATAATTACATTAATTAAACACAATGATTACACAGTAATTAACCTAGACTATCTCATGTTATTGTATTAGATATTGATAGTACAATGTGGGTGGGCAGCTTACAGGACTATCGTAAGTCAAGTACAATTATCTAGGAATAAATGGGTCATCCACAGCGAGAACATGACATTCGTGTGTCAAAGAGCTCAGAATACACTATGTAAGATTAATGAGTAATAATCGTTACATTCAGACATAATGCCTTATCAAATTACAGTTGTATATTGTGATTTATAAGCTACGTGGTTATAAACAAACATTAAAATGACTTATGGGAATAGCTTTTTTTAAAAACAAATTATAAGATTAATTGTTTGGGGCTTATTAAAACCTACGGTTACGAAGATGTAATTGACATATACTGCCCTGCAATAATTAAGCATAGGAGTGGAAAAACCATGCAATATACAACTTAAATTTCTGGTCCATCGATGACAATCAGGATCGACAACAAATATAATCGCGATACTATGATAGTTAATAGCAATTGGACACCTGCTCGAGAGCTTCCGACTTAACAATACGTGCGAGACGAATTGAGTAGAAAAGCTGAACCGACTAAATAACCCTGGTTTAAAAACCAGTAGTTTTTATACATGCCTCATTTGTTATTTTCCTTTCTCTTGTCCTTCAAAACCAGTGTATTCTAAACTATGAAATAATAGTTTTAGTAACGTTTACGGAAAAACAGTTGCTTTCACATTTCTTCACAAAACAAAAATGTTTTTGTTATACAGTGAAACCTGTCTTTAGCGGAATCGAGCAGGACTCGCAAAAATTTTCGTTAAAGTCAGGTTTCCGCTTAATGGAGGTAGACATTTCATTGAAAAAAATACAATTCAATTTCACGTCCTTCGGTTACGGAAAGTAGTTTAGCAACCCATTCGTCAAATATTTCAATATTTACATCACACGATTCACCAAAAAATTCGCTAAAACTATCTGATGCCTTTTGTGGAAACTTTCTAACCATCCATTAGATGCTTTGAATTCAATTTTACTCATATTTTAGCTACCGTTTAAACGTATTCCTGTAATATAGGGCCCAATATGCTGTGATTTTTTATTCTAACACTAACAAACCACTCCTACACTATTTCATTAATGTCCTGGTTTTCAGTTTTCTTAAGTTCTCTCTTTATTTTTCCACTACTGCAGTTTTTCCACAGATTCAAAATTTCCATTTTTTCTTTACAATCTCGTGCACCTGAGTTTTACCAATGTTGAACATCTTCATGATTTGCTTTACAATCCCCGTTCACTAACACGAAATACTTTTAGCCTGATTCTTAAGGTCAAGCACAATCCGTGATTTACAAGTCATAATATCTGCTGCCAATATAACGCAAAAATGTAAGTTTACAGAAGTGTTGCTTTATTGCTTCAATTCCTTTCTTCTAGAACCTTGTTTTGTCAGTTTTCTCCTCATTTCTGTCGGTCGTCGGTAGTCGCTACACAAGTGGAACAGAAGTTCACCTACAAAGAAGACTGACAGCTGACATTTTCCGTAGGACTAGCCGAAAATTGTGGAGAGTGAATATGAGTAGTGCTTGGGGAAGGTAACACAGTCCAGAAAGATTTAACTAAAGAACTTAGAATTTATCTCAGACACTGTAATGCACGTGTTTGCACTCTCACAGGATGTCTAAAATTTTCTAAACGCTGTAGTCCGGAACTCAGAATTTTCCGTTAAATGTTTATTTTGTTTTGACTTGTCCATATAACATAGTTGAAAAAGGGACTTTAACACGCTTTTACTCCAAAATGCATGGGACCGTGAAATATTTCCGTTTAAGACAGTTTTCCGTTTAATAAAGGGTGCGTTGAAGGCAGGTTTTACTGTATAATTGTTTTTTTAATTACTGATGTCCTTCTTCAAGTGTGATACTAATCCAATAATAACTTATTTGTCTTAACTTGGTATTTTTAAAGTGACTGCATTTTTATGCAGAAAAAACGAAATTGGAGTCCAATTATCGGAATTATAAAAAAAAAATCGATTAAGGCCATTACGTTTTCGTAATAATAACAACACGGAACACGGAATTTATAGAATGTCAGCGATACTAGAAAAATTCGAGTACTACAAAATTACTTTACTGAAAAGCCTTTTCATACAGTGAAGAAATGTGAATGCTTGATCATTGTGATGTTCCACAGGTTCTCGAATTTTTAATCTAGAGTGCAAGTTCTGAAAATTATTGTTATTGCATGTAATGGTTATTTGTATATATACGTAATTTAGCTTACGTTTTACATACTTCGTCTAATTCTTTGTCTTCAATCTCTCCAGTAAAATATATAGACAAATTTCAGTGGGGACATTGTGAAAAATCCGTTATCCAAACTGCTGTATATTGGACTAATGTACGGAATCCTATGTTTACTACGGAAATCAGTACGGAGCATACGTTATAAGAATGCTACATATGTACTGTTGTTTCCTTCTTAGTTGTTATATCATGCCACTGCAGCATGTCTGACAAGTAATAGTCTTCCATATATTGCATACACATACATATGTTACATACACCACTTATATGTTATATACGTCCATCTGTATGTGTGATAGTGACCCAATGTATACAGTTCTTTCGTTCGTACGGAAATTACGTGTATTCCGAACACTTAGGCGGAAAGTATGTATAAAACATATGTTTTCAGTTATAAGTTTGCTGCAGGAAATTACATAGGATTGTACTTTAAGTCCAAAAACTACAGGATTTAAACATGCAATTTACGTTGTTATGTATTCCACATAGTTTTTTTCTCAATGCAGCATAGAAAGTACCAATAAAAATTATACACATTGAATTATTGTATTTATCAATTTAGTACGTTGCAGCATTTTTCTAACGAAAGATAATAACTTTTTGTGCATGAAAACAAACACTATTGAGAAACAAATTTTATCCATTATTTCTGATTGTATGTCATTGTCTACCACTATCCTTGAAATGAAGTGAAATGGCAAGCAGTTATTTAAATTTAAAACCTACTCTCTCTTCGTCCAAAAGTAAAATCAAAAACTAATTACAAGTGTAATTGAGCGAACTAAGATAACATCAACTTTATGGTCGTTAAAAAGCATTTATCACGAAAATTGCTTTTCTCTGTCTTATAAATCTCGGCTCTCGAAATGAGAATAAAATGCTCTAAGAACATCATTAAACATCTATCTATTTAAACTAAGTTCAGCATTCACTAAAACATGATAAAAGGTTTTATCTTACAAGGATTAATTGCTTGACCCAGATTTCAGGTGAGAAAAAAAGCAACGAAGTACATATTCTGTTTAAAACTAAAACATTAATACCTGTATATTTACGATAGTACGGTATGCGAATAAACAAGTAACTAGTAACCACTAGTGCTAGTAAAATACAATCCTAGTACTAGTAAACGAAGTAACTAGTAAAATACAATTTAAAATACATTTTCAAAAGTCACAACTTTGAAATCCATTATATGGTTCACATGCTCAAATTTTATATAAAATGGTGTTTGCGAGATTGGTAATAGCTCCTGCTGCCAACGAAATTATAGAATTGTTAAATTAGTTATAATGGCACTCATATTACGTCTGCGTTAATATGTTGCAGGGAAATAACATACCACGTTTGAGGGGATGATTAAGACATAACCCTTCCTCCGTATTGACCACAGGCTTTACCTCAGTTGGTACCTAGTACCTTACGACCCTATCCTTATCCAATGGCAACACCGTCCTTAACCGGGAAAATTCAACTTGTTTACTTTTAAATTCTACCGCTGGACAGTGAGATGGTTGATCAGGATACAGCTGATTTTCGAAGGATTCCAAAATCATTACCCCTGTTGCGCAATAGACCGAGTCCTATCACCCAGTTATCACCTAGCGAGTTGCAGTGTATCAACATCTCAAGCGTAGGCCTCGGAGATTAAGATAATTTTACATCCCCTTTCTGGCACCCGAAGGCACATCCAAGCACCAAATTCTATGATGTGATCACTTTATCACTTTATGATGTGATCTTTAAATATTGAAATAATAAAACATAACAACACTAAAATAATATAGATTAACTTTTTGCGTTTTCCCTGTGTAATCCGGAGTACCTGGTTCCGAAACAGAGATATTTCGTGTATAAACAATCTGCTGTACTCACCACATATCAGGTATTTCGATTGCTTTTAGCTCCCAGATTGTTCGAGGTAGTCATTTTTCAGAGGCAGAGAACACCTCTAAGACGCATTAGATGAAGAAAATTGTTCTCTCTTCACCGGGGAACGAACCCAGGCCGGAAAGAAAGTAGACTACAGACTATGATTTCATAACATTATTATTATTATTATTATTATTATTATTATTATTATTATTATTATTATTATTATTATTATTATTATTATTATTATTATTATTATTATTATAAGATGTTATTATCTTGTGCTGCTTGAACTTTTTCATTTCTATATGATTCGCGAACGTGCGTTTAGTGCAGACGAGCCGACTTCGATTCATACAGGGAACTCATGGATCCCACTTTAAGCTGTAGATCTAGGTTTCATACAGCCTTGCTGCTGAAAGAAACACTAAAATTACAGATAAACCTGGAAACCAACTTGTTGTGTTGCTCTGCTATGCTCAACTGAAGTAGAAAGATTATAACTATAGTTGGGTAACGTATGTTCAGGATATAGTGTATCGTGGCCTGTTTTATTTCTAGTTACGAGCTCGTTACTACATAATCTATACATTTTTAATTCCTGTTTTATGATGCTCGTTGGTTCAATACCAAAACGTACGAATAATAATCGTAATATTAACTTTCTTCTTGTTTCAAGCGAGAAACAGAAAAGTTAGACCAACAAGACATCTCTTGAAGTTCTGTTCCATCCTCTTTGATTATTACCATCCTTGACATATAAAAACTACGTATCAGAAGTCATTAAACTTCATAGCAATCTTCATGGGTAACCTAACGTTTGTTGTTTCCGTTTAGCTTCGGAGAAGTACGGCATTTTCTATTTTATTGTTTCGTTTTAATTGGAAACGAGGGTCTCTTAATTGGACTACTTGAGGTAAGATGAATTTTTGCATAAACCCACCGAGAATACAAGTCATTAGCTGCAGTTACACGGCAAAACAGCGTCATAAAGGTGCACGAGATGTCCCTTTACGATAGAATCATGCAGAGATAAATTTTCATGATATAATGCTAAAGTCTTGAAGAAGAATTGTTGTTCGGTGGGATGTTGCTGGTGAGATTTCTATGTACGAGATAGAAGCCATCTTTATCTCATGGAATTTTAACTATAGTTCTTCCTTTGCTAAATACTTCGTTACTTCTACTTGCATTATGTTTGAGATTAAAATGCAATTAGAAGATAATAAAATAACATTTCTTTCTGTTTAGGGAAATCATTATCCAGACATTGATTATTATGGTTAATACTAATAAAAGGTTTAAGTAACCGGTAATTTATTCACATATCTAATATTATCAACAGCTTTAAATGTGTTTACATTTCTACACTGACAGGAGATATGCAAATCATATATCGTTACTATTTTGGTAGCATAATTGGATAATGCTTATTGTTTTATCAATACTCCTTTACTGAAACGATGAGAGTACTTCACTTGGTTAGAAACTTGATGTAGCAGTTTGAATCTCACTTTAAGAGTTAAGATGTACCCCATAAGTGTTGGTGTTCAAGGGGGACAATTAACTCCAATCACTGAATTGATCAATGAATTTCAAGGGATAATTTAGTTTGTTTGAATAATGGAACACTACATTACACATTTTAAATGCCTCTTTTCGAGTTACTTCTGAAATGAAGTTTGTTTATCCCTACTTGTAACTTTATGACTATGAATCCTTTTTAAATTAAAACGAAATAAAATGTTTCGTAGTTTACAACCAATGTCAAATCCTTTTACCATTTCTTGCAATTTAATGTAACGCGTTTCTGTATAGTTGAATTGTTAGCATGCATGTCCCTCTTCTACATTTTGATTTCCCTTTTAGTTCAGATTCGTAAGGCACTTAGAACCATTCCAATAAACTGTAGGAAACTCCAGTATATAAAACCACAATGAAGGCGTTGACAACCACAATATCCAACTGAATGTGTGCCATCTGGTCAGTCACACACGTACAGAGAAGTTGTTTAGGTTTCCTATTTCCTCATTATGCTGAGACAATTACATCTGTTTCACACAGGAATTCAATCCAAGAGTATGCATACTAAATGTCCACACACACACATACAACTATATACAAACAAGCGTGAGTAACCCACTAGAATGTTGTAGGTCGATTGTGTTTAGTGCTCAATGCCATATTGATAACTTCAAAAATGGCCAGAAGCATAATACCACTAAATTGAAGTGTTTAATAATCATTTAAACAAATGTTTGTACTCTTCTGAGTTTTGAGCTGATGGATACGGATATATTAAAAAAGATTAAATAGTTTCCAGATAGTTGAATGTATTTGTGGTTTAGATATTTGCCTCGGTAGAGCAATTTAATAGCAAGAAGCTAGACAATTATGTACGAGAGAAGTTGACAATAAGGTATATACCGTTGTATCAAATTGTTTCATGTAAAAACATATTAGTTGCCTATAGCGAAAATTAAGATGCTCATTGGGTACAGGCCTATTCGATGACTAACTAAGGCTAAAGTGGTAAAAATTGTTCTTCCAACATTTCTAATTCCATAAATCTTCTCGCCAACTTCAGATCGCTCCTTACTCCCGAAAACAATAAATACAAAATGTTCTATAGTTTACATAAGAAGTAAATAACCATTGTAACTAAGGAAGAACTGTACACGTTCTCGAACTGATGCTGTAAAATATCTCAGGTACTTAGACAAATTTGTATTTGTCACTTTCAAAGTACCCTCCACTTCCATCTACGTACCGATTCCAATGTTGTCGTCACCGCTGGATGTAGTCCCAGAATGCCTATTCTGGAATGGGTTCCATCATTTGGTTATCCAGGATGTCATGAATGGTGTCAATTTGCTTTCCCTTAAAAGTGAATTTCAGTGTAGGTATAATAAAAAGTCACATGGAACTACATCCGGCGATGAGAACATTTTTGGTCAAGAAGTCGGACATCATTCATGAACTTCGACACGGAGCGTTGTCATAGTGCAAAACGCCACTGTTTATGTTCTCACTTGTCCGATCTAAATACGTAACGCTTCATATACAACTTTATAGACCTCCTTATCGAAAGTTTGGCTATTTGAAAGAAATTCGTAATTCACGATCCCAAATATGTAAAAATAAATAAATAACACTTTCACTCTGAATCGAACTTGTCTGACTCTTTTGAATCTTGAGATCGAGGTGATTTACATTGGGGTGACAATATATATACCTTGAAGCCATACTCATATATCCCTAACACATTCTCTGTGAAGATACCGGCCAGGAATTTCAGATCAATACCGGCTGTTTCTCCCAATTACCTCTCCATGATGCGTATTTTCGAAATACACTGAACTCTAGCCATAAGGCATTGTGAATAGGGTTACACTTGGCAACAGTGTAAGAAAAATGAATGATGTTTATATCGCGATCCTGTTGGTTACATCACGAGTCATTACTTACATATAGCACAAAGTAAACGGCAAATGCTGTCGGCCCTGGTATACCTTGAGGGACCTATCAATGTCTTCCCGTGGACTTCTCACCTGAAAGACGTCATAATAGACATGGCTTATGCACTTTTGGCAAAATGTGAAATAGAATGCATGTCTGTTAAGGACTTGTGTTGGTACTATTTAAACATTCATCCCGCAGTTACACCACATATAATGGTCAAGCAACCCTCTCACAACTGGTCTCCTATCTGGTGTAATGTTCATGCTAAATTTCTGAAATATACCCACAGATCTCTTTGGTATGTTGTTGTTAATAACGCATATGAAACAAAAGAACGTTTGTATCACTTAAACCTTGGTGCTGATAACTTGTGTAATATTTGCCAACAACCTGACTCTTTTAGTCATAGATTCGAAACTTGTTCCACAGTCACTAGTATTTGGCAGCAGTTGTGTGTACTTTTAAGCAAAATATGTCGCCTTCATCCTTCCTCTTTTCGTGCCACTGCTTTAATACTCTACCCAGATTTTAATTACTACCCTGTTACAAAGAATAATACTCTTATTTGGTTTGTGGCACACACTATTGTCTATTTGTTAACCACCCCCGGATCTTATCACCCTGATCTTTACCTTGCTTTCCTCAAATCCGCTGCTACCAGCATTTCTATTGTTCGTAAGCGGAAATATTTTGCTAATTTTTTAACTGTCTTAACTTAGTCGTCTGCTCTTTTGTATGTACAATCAATATGTTTTGTTTTTTCTTTTCTCTTTTTTTTAATGTTAAACCTTCCTGTGATCTTTATGTAATACTAGGCATGTAAATAAAGTGTTAAAGAAAAAAAGTTAGTTAAAAAAAGGTAACCGACTGAACTAGCGCAACATGCCAGTAACGAAAATCGTTGTTGGCGTGGGTTCAAACCCTACCTCAGGACGTTTTTCCTATTATTTTTAATTTTTTTAGAAAACTTCTTTCGTCAAAATAAGATTAAAAATAATATTCAAAAAGAGATTTAACGATTTTTTTAAAAAAAAATCATTAAACTCCTTCCATTATAATAAGTTTGCCCTTGTACTTACACAGATCCATAGCAAAAGTAGTAATAACAACCACAACAACAACAATAATAATAATAATAATAATAATAATAATAATAATAATAATAATAATAATAATAATAATAAAACTAAAATGAAATGAAATCCTTAAGTTTTACGTCCCACGATTATGCCGGTTAGGCTAAAGGAGACGGTGATGATGAGAGATGAGTGAAATGGTGAAATGAAGAAAGTGGAAGGAAACGGGAGAACCCCGAGAAAACCCACGAGCACGGTGTTTGTCCACCACAAAGTCCACACGGCGCGAGCTGGGATCGAACCAGGGACCCCAAGCACCGGAGGTGAACGCTCCACCACTGAGCCACCGTACCTCCAGTAGTAAAACTAGTAGTAATAATAATAATAGTAGTAGTAAAATAGTATTAGTAGTAGGAACGGGTTAGAATGCAATTCAGCATTCATTTGTTTCCGTGCGATGTTGCCAAACGTAATGCCTTCTGGCTAAGACTGAGTGTATTTCAAAAATATGCCTCCATGATGAGGCAAATGTCCTGGTGATGTACGAGAATTCTTGAGACGAATTATTTTGTCGCATCCTAATTCTTCGGGTAAGACTTCGTGACGACAGCTGATGGAACAGTCATTTGGAGCGAGTTGTGCGAGGCACTGATGTTGAAGGAAAAGGAATAAGATTGCACGTAGATGTGGAAGAAAAGGACACTACCAACTTTTTGGATACGACAATGAAATAAGAAGGATGGTGGTTTAAACAAATTTCTGTAGGAAAGAGTGTTTATCGGGTACATGTTGTCACAGAAAAAGTTAGGTAAATGAGTGTATTAAATGAACTTAGTAGGAGAAAAGTATACAACTGCTAGACCGGGAGGATCAGAGGAGGAGCGAAAATATAGAAAAACCGTATATTGCTGGTTGAAAATGTATACAGTATGAAGAAGAAACAAGAGAAAATAAAGTGAAAAATAATTAAAGAAGGAAATTTGGTTTGAAATAGAAAGCATTAGAGATAAAGCAGATATCTCTAAGAAGCTGATGAGAAAAGGAAATGTAAAAACACCTAAAAAAAAGGTAGGAGAATATTGGAGTTAGTAAATGGTAACAGAAGAAAAAGTTAATGAGATATAACAAAACGAGGATAGGACAGTGCATAAAATTAGATGTAATTAATGTGATATTAATTACAGAGTAAAGACAGAGAACAGATTGGAAGTAAGGATTAAACAATATAGAGACGGCATTAGGTTAAAGAATAAAAGATCAATTTATAATCATATGAAAGAAGAACTCTTTAATAGACTGAGAAGGTGAAGAAGGACTAGAAGAGGAAAGAAGAACTATAACAGGCAAGTGAAAAGAACTAAAGTGAAGAAGAAGATGGAGAGAGAGATAAATGAGTAGGACTGTTGGACTGAGTATACATAATTTGTAAAGCAGGGTGTGGGATAAGATAAAAAGGGAAGAGTGCAGAGAGATGCCTTAAAATGTAGTGTTGGATACTGGAGAAGATAATAGGTTCGGTACCTGTGTGCTTATTTAAAAGTTACATTAAAAGATTAAATTTAGAATCTAATTAAAATTGAGGTTTGTACCTAATTAAAAGTTCAAAAATGTATGAATGAAAGGAAATAACTTAGTGAGTTTTAGAAATGACTTCTTCTCATCTAAAATTTATAAGCTCTATTCTTAAATAGCACTTTCATAATGTGTCTGATTAGTGAAAAACGATAATGTCGATACTGAAACATATTACTTATAACAAAAGTTTGCCTTGGTAAGATTATATTTTTAATTAAATAGTACGTAGTTCCAACATTAAAATGAGTAGTTTGAATATTTGTATCAAAATATTTGTCATTGAATAACTTTATTTATGTACAAAATCAAGAAAGTATAAAATTTAATAATATTATATAATTACATTATATATATATATATATATATATATACACGAGGGTCATTGTAAGTCATGGTAACTATTTTTTCTCGAAAATGGTAACGAATAAAAAAATTCTGAAATATGTAAAAAAAAAAAAAAATAATATATTTTTGAATTCACCTTTACTGATAACTATGGTTCCTTAACTATTGTACAAGTAACCAATTTTAATAGGTACTCTATTTCAAAACCACATTACTCTATTATTTTCAATAGAATCAAAAAAAAAAAAGAATAGGCTCTCTAATGAGAAGAGATAAATACTAATATGTGCTATTATGACTTTGATCAAGACCGCTGAATGCGTTATTGTAATAACTGACCGTCAGTCAATATTTATATTTGAGTATGCCGATTAGGCTAAAGGAGACGGTGATTATGATAAATGAATGAAAGGGTGGACTGAAGAAAGTGGGAGGAAACGGGATAACTTCGAGAAAACCCACGCACACGGTGTTTGGCAGTCAATATTTATGAATGAGTGTGTTAAACACTCATGAGATTAAAAGTTGTCTCGAAGCCATGAATGAAATTGCGCCAAGTATTGAAAATAGCTTGGAGAATCTCACAAGTTACTTAGGTACAGTCATCCAAGAAAAACATTTGTTTCATGAATCTTAAACCGTACCACACGTACGTAGCAATATCAAAGTTATATTGGCCCTTCTCCTTGATACCCCTAAGGTGATACATCATGAGAACACACCACAAGGCCAATACATTACGAAAGAGTTCCTAAATATATCTCATTTTTGGTAATAATATGAAATTTAAACGATTGGACCTCTTTAGAGTAAACTCTTGCCAACTCACATAACAAGAATGCCCAACCTATTCTATTCACCTCAAACGTTCACGTTCCTCACGTCCGTCACGTTAATTACTTTCCCCTCATGGCTCCTGTTACTCCCTAAGTTGTAAACTGTTCTTTAAATTGTAAACAGTTCTCAAACCTGCAAATTGTTTTCTAGGCTTTTAATACCGATTTCAGTCAGGAGAAGGAGATATACGAAACGCAATGGTTCCTCTCTAAACATCATTTCTAAATATACTTTCCATAAACACTTTAAACATTGATGGAACCAATGAAAGAAATGCTTACAAAAGAATATTAGTTACAGAAATAAGAGTTGTATAATAAATGTACAACACAATGCAAAAGTAGAATAATATATTTATGATGATTAAAACGAGAGACAAAAATGGCCTATAGAAGAGATTCTAATTCAGGTAGATTGCTCAGATAAAATTAAATAAATCAAAAGAGTTGTTTTTTAATTAGTTAGTCTGTGTGTATATTTAAATAAGTCAGGGGCCGCGGTGGCTCAGTGGTAGAGCGTTCACCTCTGGTGCATGGGGTCCCGGGTTCAAACCCTGCTCCCGCCAAGTGAACTTTGTGGTGGACAAACACCGTGTGCGTGGGTTTTCTCGGGGTTCTCCCGTTTCCTCCCACTTTCTTCATTCCACCATTTCATTCATTTCTCATAATCACCGTCTCCTTTAGCCTAACCGGCATAACTGTGGGACGTAAAACTCAAAGATTTCATTTCATTTTCATTTTTAAATAAATTAGCTTAAAATACGTTCAGGAGTACCTCATTTCTCAAATTTGTACTATGACTAACTGGAAACTACCAAAGATATCATTAAGTACTAATGGGATTAATATTTTTAAAAGTAAATAGATATCCTAGTAAACTACTATAATTCGAAGTCCTATTGTTTGAAATCCTACAATCCTAATACTTCACGAACTTAACTATCATATTATTACAATAAGTAATCAAAAGCATTACGTAAAAGTGATGAAAAACGACTGGAAGGCTTCGAAATGTGGGTATGAAGAAGAATGGAAAGAATTAGTTGGATCGAGCGGGAAACGAATGAGAGGGTATTAGAAATGGTGGGTGAGAAAAGAACACTTTTAGATATTATTAGAAAGAGGAAGAGAAACTAGTTGGGACATTGCCTAAGAAGAAATTGTATCATGAGCGACGTCCTAGAGGGTATGGTGGCAAGAAAAAGAGGGAGAGGGCGAAGGAGACTACAATTAATGGACGATGTAAAAACAGAAAGATCATACGCGAAGACGAAGAGGTTAGCGGAGGACTTAGGAGCATGGAAGCTTCTCAGCTGCTGCAAGTGACCTGCCAGTAAGAGCAGAATACCTATGATGATGATGAATCAAAGATAATCTGAAGTACTCCTTTATCAAATTTGCTTCTGGGCCTTCGTCAGAGGATTCTCTCAGAGTCAACGTGTCACCTAACTGCGCGACTCAATCTCTGATGTTTCCAAGTTAACTTTCTTTTCCAACACAAGGAACTTCCTTGTTCATACGTCACGTTTACCTTGTTGACTGTTGGAAAAATATTTACGGAAACTCTTCTCAGAAGTTTGGTAAATCGCTATCTTGAATAAAATATATTATACTTACATAAAAGTTTTGATACATGGTAAAATGAATAAGGAAACAACCATAAATTTAGCTTGAATACTTTATAATATATTGCATTCTTCTCATATATATATATTTTTTATTTTATTTTAAAGTTTATGTATAAATACAAGTTTGAAGAACATAATATCAATTTCTATTCATATTCACGTTTCATTGCAAGCATTTTCTGCATTTTTATTATAGATTATAAGCCAACAAACTTATATATTAATATGCCTAAAAATACTATATTGTCTTTCATTTCAATTAGAGTAACTTTATTTCTGTTAGTACGAGGGACAAACCAAAAGTAGGTAAAATTTTGTTCTAATGTCCATATATTTTGTCAATTTCAAGAAAGCAACTGCCACATCACAGACCATCGTCCTGCGCAGTGCCTTTGGGCGAAGAAGATGTGTTCCTTATACTGCCTGGAAACATGGAAGTTTCGTTTAAAATGCAACGAGTAATTGTGAAATTCCTCGTCGCAACTGGACGTTGTCCAGCCAATATTCATTACCAGTTAGAGGGTATGTGTGGTGATAATGCTCTTGCAGAAAACACTGTCAGAAAATGAGTGCAGGAGTTCAAAGCCGAGGAATGAATTTGAAAAGATAAACAGAGATCTCAACGACCAAAAACAGCATCAACGGACGCTAACATTATCCATGTTGAAAATTTCTTTATGTTAGATAGGCGTGTTACCATGTAGGAGATTTGTGATACATGGGGCTAACAATGAGCTCAGAAGAACGAGTGATTACAAACAAACTGCGTGTTCTTGTTCGGTTCCATTAACGCTTAACGATTATCAGAAAGAGACAAGGATTCGATCAAATGATGCAAATTTGACACGCTTCAGAAAAAAACAGACAAATTTCTTGGAAAGTGTTGTGACAATGGATGCATCACAGACTCCATTATTCAACAATAAACAAAAAGACAGTCGATGCTGTGGAAACACACAGATTCACCACCATCACCCCCCCCAAAAAAAAGTAGTCGATCAGGTGCATTCAATGAGAAGATAATGTACGATATCGTCTGAGAATCAGGGAATGATCTTGTTCCATTCTGTTTTGAAAGGTTAGAAAATTATTTTTACACTTTTGGATACAGAATATTTGCCAATATTAACTGAGAAATGACCACAAGTGGCAAATGACAATTTCTTCATGTACATGGACAATGCGCCACCACACCGTGTGCTGTGACCTAATTCTTTGTTGGCTACTGTATTGAACTTCTACCACACTCACTCTATTCATCAAATTTAGACCCTAGTAATTTCTAGTTGTTCTCAAGGATTCTCTTCATGGACACCATTTTGCCAGTAGATCACACCTGTGAAATGCTAATTTCCAGTATCTGAAACATACCCCCAAAGACGTATGTAGCATATCGTACACAAAATGAATAGAGCAATAGCAACTTTGTATCAATAAAGGGAGAAAGTTTGGTTGAGAAATAGACACAGGTTTGTTTTCTATATTTCCTTTTTTTTTGAACATTAGAACGAAACGGCACGTACGTTTGGTGTGCACCTCGTAATTTCCGTCCAAAGCACAGTTCATTTACATATTTATTAGAAATTAGCTTTTAGACAACCAATACATAGCACAATGAAGACATGTTTATTGAAAAACTAAAAAGCAGAAATAACTATTGATTTGATTTTTAAAATTTTACTGAACAGTAAGAAATTCATCTTGCAAGCTAATTGAGTGTAAACGACATGTTTGAGTTCTTGTTCAAAAAATCTAGAAATCACTTACTTCAAAAATTTAGGTTTTATTATTATTATTATTATTATTATTATTATTATTATTATTATTATTATTATTATTATTATTATTATTATTATTATTTTAAAGAATGAACAATTTGAAGGTTTACTTCCAATTAAATCACTTTAAACCTTCGATATGAAAGACGAAAGAAGATTGTTAAATAGAAGCTTAAATAATATACTATTTTCTTGTATTTTTAAAGTTTATGTATATATTTATTTTTATTATTACTATTGAATGTGCCATTTTGGAGGTCACGGTGGCTCAGTATTAGTGTTCTGAGGTCATAATTCGAAGTAGACTCTAAAAGTAGGTTCCATTACACTGGAATATCTTGAACACAATAATCTACGATATTGATAGAGTTAACGAAAACAAAATGTCCCAACATGATACATATGTCCCAATATGATTAAATCATATTAAATTAATTAAAATTATATGGATGAGTATAAACTTTCAAGGACAGTTTTTTTTAGAACGTAAAGAAAATTGAATATATATAAACCTAAAATTTAATTCTATACGAGAACCACGTTACTTATGAAGGTGAAACTGATACAGAAGTCCATTATCAAACTCTTCATTCTGGCGGTTCACAATTACACTAATAGTATGATTAATCAGAGATAATCCAAATTTATCACTAACTCTTTAACTTCTATTTAATTAAAATATTGACAAAATTTGATAGTAAGAAGGATCGGAAACTAAGGTCACAAGGCTGATATTTATGTAGTTTTGTCTGTTACGAGTATAGAGAAATGAAGAGTGTTCGGTAATTGTAATACATGGAGCTAGCAACTGTGCAGAGTTTCATCTATCCGCCACCTACGTCATGGCGAAACATGTAACCGCGGCTGATTTTCATTGGCAGCTGGTAGAGGTTTACAGAGAGACTGTAATGTCCCGTCAGCATGTCGCAAAATGGTGTCGAAAGTTTGCGGCTGATAGAGAAAACGTCACCGACGAGAAGTGCAGTGGCCAACCCAGCACGGCATCGACAGGTTTAAACACAGTGTACATGAAGGGACTGATTCAGAACAACGTGAAGACCACGATACGGTATCTGATGGCAGAATTGGCAATGTCGCTCGGAAACATTTGTCACATTGTGCACGATATTCTATAGACAAAGAGGTGAAACGCTTCGAGACAAAGTGCTGAATATGAAAGAAGATTTTTACCGGGAAGTAATCTCACGATGCGACAAGTGCGTATATATTTGTCGGTAGATGAACTCAAGCTAAACAAAATTTGAAGTTAATTTTTCTTGAAGGTAATCGAGAAGAAAAACTAACTTCTATAGAGTTAAAAAAAAATACGTCCTTCGTTAGCAACATTAATGTGTAGTTTTTATTCTGCTACATAATATTCTGCTATATTCATGTACGTACTGTACATGTACAAGTCAAGACTGTGAGTGTTTTCTAACGATGACACGCATACTCCTAATGATGCCACAGATACTTCTAACGCTCACGAAATAATGCAATAATATTTCTAAATAAAAAGTCTAACAGTAAGATAGCTACATATTTCTTCTAGGTAAAAAAAATTCTTTTTCTTTAATGAAAGCATTTAGAACCTTCACAAACTTTACATTTCTCATATATTCTGTGTATTCCTTTTTTATATATACTATACATGTTCAAGTGCATTTGCTTTGCTGAATTTTTCTCATTCTCAGTCTTACGAGAAAGAGAAAAGAAACGAAAGAAGTTTAGGAAAGGAGGTAGAAGAGGAGAAAGGTGAAATTGATGTGCTTTGCCAGTTTCTTTTCCAGATGTCACTCTCTTCTCGAGGCGAAGAAGGGAGAAAGAAAATAGATATTGTAGGTAGGGGAGAGTGAAAGCAAATAGAAGCTTGATGTTGGAGGGAGGATGAAGAGAAGCGGAGATAGAAGTTTCTCTTGGTTCCATGTAATGTTGTGTGGTTAAGAAAAGAGACGGAGAATAAAGACAGACAGTCACACACAAAGAAAGAGAGAAAGACTTGAAGGAGGGAGTGAAAAAATGCCACTTTTCCTCCAAGATATATCGACGTCTGTTATTGGCAGAAATCTTATAAGGTTACCACTTTTGCCTCTCTTTCATACTTTAAAATAAGGATTATCGCATTACTTCTGCCTCCTACCTAACACCAAAACCCTCACCCTCGTCCTCAGTCCTCACTGCCAAGACACAACCCTTAAGAGAGCAGAGCAGGAGAATGAGTAGCTTTCGGTAGCTGTGTTTTTGGATTGGAGAGCCAGTAGTAAATTTCGTATCTGAAGGATGCAGGCCTTGAACCCTCCAAAAGTCAATTTTTTGGCATTATTTTACACTCTTGCTTTTTCGCCACACTCTCGCTTGCACAAGTATTGGTTTCTTTTAGGTTTATTGCTGCGTCTTGTCAAGAGCCTTTCTTTCTTCTATCATATCAATGCTCTTAGTTTTCACTTACCATAGAATGTTAGCTCTCCTTATCATATATGGCAAACCTTGGTAAGGTTATTTTACTGAAGCGAATATAAACTAGAAAGTGATAAGTACGTGTTTCTTTCTTTGGAGTTCAAACTCCAAACTTCAGATAAGCAACACGTACATAAAACCTCTCAATTAATCTCCATTGTCGGGCAAGTTTCTATGTAAAGAAAAATATTAACAAAAAATTGTGTTTATATTTTAAATGTTAATCGAAAATAATCTAATTTACAGTATTAAGATTTTAGATAATAATATTCCAATTTTTAAAATGGTTAAATAAAAAAACTTACAGTTTGTATTTCCTGTATAAACTACTTATGCATTCGATTTATTGCTATACAATTGTCAAAAATTGACATGTCAAGTACAAGAGAGTTCTATTCTTTAATTTGAGAATGCATAGCTTAGCTCCCTCGCATATCATAGAGAATAGTAAACATAATAAGATATAAACGTCTATTAGTGAGTAATCTTTAACATTCCATTCTTATGTTTCTTGGCTATAAGAGTTAATATTTAATGGTATGAAGCATTGTGGATAAACTTGGGTAGTGAATAGTAAAATTAAACTATGAACTCTGAGTGGCGGGACCATATGTTTCCGTGTCCTGGTCCTATAATCCTGTTCTTGTCCAGGTGAGATAGGGTAGTGGGAAATGGGCTTGTACTGTGGGACATACTGATTTGTATAACCGCCAACTTCACATGATTGACGTCCTGCTGTAGTCTAGAGTTCCACATTAATAATAGGATTCGTCTTCTTAGTTTCGACGATGCATAGGGACGTAAAAGCAAAAATAAATAAATCTGAGAAAATTCAAATACACATGATCTAAATAACTAAAGAAGATTCCTTGCTCTACTAGTGAACACCCTACCACTGCGCTACAGTATTCTCAATTTTATTGATGAATTATGTAAGCTACACCGAAGTTCTTTGCAGGAACTATGTGCATACGAAACCACAGCCACTTGTTGAGGGTAGTGCATAACTTAAATTTACATTTTTATATTGTCGTTAGTTATGATGAACATACCATAATAAAACAGTAACCGAATCATTTACTTTTATCATTTTGAGAAAAACGATAAAAGAATTATATAACCAAAACCATCTCAGGATTAACATGACAATATTATGTTGGTTTGTTCTTCTAGAAGTTTGCGAATTTTCATATAGTTATATAATTTTGATGGTTTGAATTTAATAGGTATTTAAGGGTTATGGGGCCTTTACAGTATCGTTTTTCGTGTTGTATTAAGCGCTTGCATAACGCAAGTTGGTAACTTCCGCATTTAGTAACACGTCACTGAAGTTAACAACGATTTATATCGAAATAGGCTAACGAGGATTTTTCAGTAGAGTTATCCAAATACAATAGAAGAAATCAACTTAACAGAGATACATTTATAGTATGGAAGGTATAACGTCGCGTTGGTTTCCCGCGAAAAGTTGTAGTGATGTTTATGGGGAGTGGCCAACTTGGTTACTCGTGGCTCTCCTAGCACAGTAGACGGTTGACGGTGATTGGCTACCCTCTTACAACATCCCCAGTGACCAGGAGGTCCAAGCGCGGGAAGCCAACGACGTTATACCTTCTGAACTATAACTTGATTTCTCCTAAAGTGTTTGGACAACCCTGCGAAAAAGTCGAGGTTGGCTTTTTCCGATATGAATCGTTAACTTTGCTTACGTATTACTAACTGCAGAAGTTAACATTACCCATTAGTCAAGCTCTTAAATCAACGCTAAAACGACTATGCATAATACCCAATATGTTTAAAGTTTATGATTTAAATCCGTTTCTACAGTATATAACTGTTTAGGATTGTTTTAAGTATTATACCTGGCGAACATAAATGAATTGGAGACGCCTTCTGTATAATTAAACTACAAAACTAAGTACAACAATACATAAAAATCTTATAATAAGAGAATACAATAAAGAAAAAACTAAAAATTTATTAATCGCATCTTTTCACGTGTTTACAGGTTACACGTGATGCAAGGTAAAACATATAAGATATTTGTCAATTCAAAATTGAAACACCTACAGAAAGTGAAACAAATTATGGTTTTAAACCATATTTTGCTTGTAGAGCAGCTCTGATGTGACGGGAATGGAATCAAGTGGAATAATACACCCTTCCACGTTCATCAGACCACTAAGTTCTGTGAGAGAGGATGGAACGGAGTTCTTCTCCGAATTCGGGTTTGCGAAATGACTATAGAAGTTAAATATGTTTAGGTCTGGGGATTAGGCAAGCCAGGGAAAGTATTCAACGCCATTCTCACGTTCTTCAAATCATACCACAACAGCTACATGTGTATGAATGGATGACTTATAATCTGCAATATCGCGTTATTGCCCGAAAATAACATCTCGTTCATAGGATACACAGGATCCCCTAAAATGACTACATAATTATGCTAGTTTCACAACCGATAAGCATCAGCCTTAGACTTGCTGAAACAATTATATAATGACCTACACCATCACAGATTAGACTCTATCTTTTACAGGTGGGTTCAGTTAGACGCTGGAAACTGAAAAATTGAAATTTAGATTCGTCGGTGCAGAGTACCCTCTTACATTGTTCATCGGTATAGTCTTTATATTTTATATTATTTTGCCCAAGAGAACTTTTTTTTTGCAACGTTTCCTGCTCGAATGAGTAGTTTCATTACTGCAATCGCATCCCCAAGACATGGGTCTGCAGGTTTCGGACCACCGTGCCATCTGATATTGATTGGAAACAGCTCTTAAGTAGTTATGTTGCTATTTCCGGAGCGGTTAAATTACTTTTTTGTTTGCTCGTAGCTCTAATAAATTCGTTCTTTCGAGAAGTTATTTCTGAACTACCAGTTTGTTTCCTTGTAACCACTGAATGACTACTGAATGTCTTTCAAGAGTCAGATGCATAATCTCGAGTGATATCTACAACTCCAGAATGATTTTCAACAGAGATTACTCTCTTCTCTCAAAATAACCAATTAAGTCTTTGATTCGGCACTTAGTTCACAGTTTTCCCTTCAATTTATAATATTTTCACGTTCTTGTCACTAATTTATACTAATTCACACAAGTGAAAGCAGCACAATTCCAAGCACATATTCGCATCCAACTTTACCTATATACGACAGGATTGAATAGCACACTCACACAACTATTCGTGGTAATAAACAGGCAACTAGTGATAAGAGTTCATACAAACATCGCCAGATGTCGTTGATACGATGCACCTGCAGACAAGAGGTCTTAAAGTGACTAACAGGTATGGACAGTGATGTAATAGAAGAAATTGAAGAAAAATTCTGTGGAATTGATGATATAGTAGGCAGTGTAGAAAATACGTGGGGAAAAATTAAACAGATTCGACTAAGTACACTCCACGAAAACATTGACAGGATAAAATGATCACCGAGAAAACCGTAATATCTGAGGAATGCTTAATAAGATGGAGAAAGGCAGAAGGGAAATCTACGGACATCAAAGAATACAGAATACTTCTGTATAGAATACTGAATTGAGAAAAGAGGCGGACACAGCCAAAGAGATGTACATGGAACAGATATGTGAAGAATAATGCAACTTCAAAGGCGCGGCAGATATGATATGTTGTAACAGAAAACATAAGAATTAGGAGAGAAAACCAACAAAAGCATACAAACGTTTGTAATCGAAGATCAACAAGGTCATGTAGTTAGTAGCCATCAAAGAATCTTTGAAATCTGGAAGGAATACATGAAGGATCTGTGTGATTAGAAGAACTGACCCAGAAATATTTCGATCGAAGAGATGAAGAGGTGGATGATGAAGAAAAAGAACTCCGCATACTGAAAAGTGAAATTGTACAAATCATCAAAGATATACGAAGAAAGAAGGCCACTGGAGACGACGAAATAACAGCAGAATTGCTCAAAGGATTAGGAAGCAATGCAATAAGAGCACTGACTTCACTTGTTAACAAGAACTATCTGAATGAAGAATAACCACAATATTTTCTTAATGTTACGAAGGTTGCATTACCTAATAGAAAAGGAAGCCAAGAAATGTGATCGCGAAACTATTATACTTATTTCCCACAATGGAAAGATTATTATACGCATACTGAAGAGGCACCAGAAAAGCAAGATAGATCAATTTGATTCGCGAAAAGACACCAGATATGCTATCAAATTTATGATAATTATATCAGAACAAGTTCTTGACATAAGGAAGAGTTGTGTTTATACTTCGTCGACTGGAAAGTAAACTTTGCTAAGTTTGTAGTAGAAATTGGATGTTGTCATGAAGCCAAAAACACATGAATTGCTTATCGTTTACACTTGGTTGGAGACAAAAGGTGATTTTGGAGTAGATGAGCATAAGAAGCACTGGTTACTATCTTTTCCATTTCATGCAATGTTGCAAAATTACCTAATTTTCATCTGAGAAGAAAACGAAAATCAAAACTTTCATTTTGAGCTTCTACGATTATCCCCTTTAGGCTAAGAGAAACGGATGATTAAGTGAAGTGAATGATAATGGAAAAGTTGGTGAAAACAGAACGTGAGAGAAAACGGGAGTATCCCGGGAAAACCCGCGGACACGATGCTGTCCACCACAATCATCTCAGAAGAGAATAAAGATGTTTCTTCTTCCTTCTGATTGTTGGCTGCGAATTTCTTTTGAGTTAGGTTTTAGTGACGAGATATGGTGTTACTCTGTAATGAATCTCGTTGTTTCAGCTAGGTGATAGTAAACTCATGTTTAATTTCTGGTAATATTTTTTATTTGCCCAGAATATTATTTGCAATTTATTACTTTCTAATTTACTTAACAAAAAAAACTCTTTTTCTTACGAATTATAATTATTTGAAACTTTAATTACTTACAAAACAATCATGTATAAAATTTGAATGTTTTGATTTTTCCTGAATTTTAATTTGGAAATTGTACACTTATCAGTCTGCTGTTTTTGTTTTCAAGCATTTCTGACACGTTTTACCCTTTGCATCAATGCTTCTAACAAGTTGTGATGTTACGTATTTCCTGACATAACATATTCTTTTTTCAGTATCTCTTCGCTGTAGCTGAATGTAATGGCAGATTCACGGGGAAAGGCGCTAATGACGACTGCAATCCCAAAAGACTTTTCAATTAGGTAAAATTATACTGTGGTAAAATGGAAATAAATAAAAACATAAGAACCGTTCCTGTATTTTTCTTTTCCCATTTATGCTATTTAGCACCACATTCAAATTAAATATTATAACACGTAGTGTATATAAGCGATTAAAAATAGTATATATATATATATATATATATATATATATATATATATATATATATATATATATATATATATATTACGTGCCCGCTCGGAATGAGCCTTCTCGATCCGATACTGGCTGAATGGCACTCCTTAACAATTATGTGAAAGATTACAAAATGTTGAGTTCCAATATTTCAATAGGTATTACTTACCTGACGTATATGACTTATTGCACTTGAGACTCTATTTGCTACAATCACTGAAGGCTCTAAAATTTTGGTCTCTGATCTCATATATTGACATTATACTATTTCTAAATAAATGACTGATATAATGCACTGTCTGTTGATCCTTCGAAATTCAGTGAGTTTCTCTGTGCAAATTAATTCCCTTCGCGTTATGGCGAGAAATATTAGTAAGCTATTGGGACACTGATCGTATCACTAGCTGCTAGGTTGTAAATCTCACGCTGATGATTATGCATCAGGGTGTATTTCCGATGAGCTTTCAAACAAAACTTGTAACTGCATCACAACATTTTGCCTTTAACTAGACAAAAAAAAAATCTCATATGCGTTGTTTAATTGTGATTCGGAGTCTGATATAATAGAACAATGAAACACTTTGTTCAGTTGGTGTCCATAAAATAATTCGAAGAATAAAACAGTCGACGCATCGTCTAGAAGTGTCAACATCTGTAATGGAAACAAATAATTGGCAACAGGATTCTCTCCAGTAATTAAAGAGTATATGTTGTCGGAAATAGTCAAAGTATTCAGTGCGCATTCATGATGCTACTCGAAGCCATCACCAATTTGTCAAAAATAATTTCTGCATCATTATTTGTCAAGAGGCAAAACTATCAATCATGTCTTCCAGTACAAAGGGAAATGATGAGTTTGACATTTATTGTGCCAAGTCACGAGAAATGAACCAACAATAATAGAAAAAGCAATTACCACTAGGTAACACATTTGATGCTTTGTTATTCGCATCGACTACGCTCTCGTTTTTATACGCACCACGCATCTCTCAGATTTCCCTTCAACCGATGGCTTCTTGCTTTTTTTCTCTTTCATCACCTTCTATCTGGTAGGCTGTTAAAGAACATCAGAAATGATGCTGTGAACTCTAAACACATTTACTTTGGGTTTAAATTTGGAAATTTTGGCAATAGCATAGAGTGGTCTAGGATTTTCAGTGGAATTAAAGCTGAAACGATGCCTTGGAAAAAAGTCTCTCAGTAAATATACAGATACTAGTTAGAACTACGTGTATTTTAGTAGTCGGAATCTAGGAAGTGGTTATATGTATGTATCTGCTCTTTGGAAATGAATGGAGACGAAATCTTTCAGTTTTACGTCCCACACTTATGCCAGCTAGGCTAAAGGAGACGGTGATGCTAAGAAATGAATGAAATTGTAGAATGAATAAAGTGGCAGAAAACGAGAGAACCCCGCGAAAACTCACGAACACGGTGTATGTTCACAACAAAGCTTACCTAGAGTGAGCTAGGATCGAACCAAGTACCCCATGCACCAGAGGTGAACATTCTACCACTGAGCCACCGCAGCCCCTTTTCCTATTTGGAAAAGTTATATAACGGAAATGGGATATGTCATTGTAAACTAACTTGTATATAGTGTAATATTTTATAATTAAATTTTAAAAAATAAACTTCATAAATTTATTATTAACAAAATAACTGTAGCCTTTAACAAAGGATGTATCCTTTAAAGTTAAATAAATCTCAACAACATGTACATTTTTTGCAGTACATTTTACGTAAAGCAGAATTTCTGTTCTTTTTATGTCACAGCGGTGAGGAAAAGAGAAAAGAAGGTAAAAGAAAATAAATACAAACAAAAAATGACGAAGACGAGGGAAGGAAGAAAGGGGAAGCGAAAGAATGACCAAAAATATTCCCGCTTAATTCTGATCTCCGTCGGCATCTGATCATTTGTAGCTGCCCAGCTGCGGTTAACTTGTGACAAATATTCTGTCGGCTATTGTATATATTTTCTACCGCTATGCGATTGTACGTACTGTATGTATGTATGTGTGTGGTGTTTGAGGCAAGATGCGAGAGGTGAAGCTAATGGTTGAAGAGAAGAAATAAAAGAACCTGGAAACCTCAATTCAGTTCTCCTGGCTGCAACGCCTGGGTTCCCAGTTTACGCAAATTGGAAAAACACCTCAGTCTGATAAATGAAAGAATGTCCGCTTTCCGTTTTTGTTTTAGCTTCCTCCTTTTCCCTTACATTTGTGTTGTCTGTTCTAAATTTGTTTCCGTATACCATGACCAAAACAATAAATCATTTTTTCTTGTATACCAATTGTTTTGCTATGGATTGATACATTATGATAAAAGAAAATTCAATAATGAAGCGTCATCCTTCTTGTCAGCTACAAGTTACACGATAGGAAGCATCAGCATTATTGTTTCAATATTACGTAGCATACAGAAAAAACAGATGGTGTGATTGCTACTCATCTAAATATTCTTTGGAAATCCATACACTCACTAAACTATTCGTACGAAGGATTACAGTCAATAAATGAACTTCATTACCTGTTACTTCTTTTACATGTCAAATATACAGCGAAGCAAATCTGTCTTCAACATTGGGGGGGGGGGGAGTAAGATCGTTTTCTTTCTTTCTTTCTTTTTTCTTTTTTCTTTTTCTTTTTCTTTTTCTTTTTTTAAGCGATGCTCAAAACATTTGTGAAGTTGAAAAACGACCCTATGGAGGATCAGGGAACAGAGTTATATTCAACATTGGAAGGCGGGCAGATTTGAGGCTTATTCTGGGGGGACATCAATTTTATCTCTTTCCTTTCTTGCAATTAGACACAAATCATCACATTTGTCTCCAAAAAACACATTTCAAATCGGATTATTGGGGGGCACAGTCCCCTAGTTCCAAGATTGGAGGGGACATGTCCCCCACATCCCTCGGGATTTGCGCCAGTGCAAATATAACCCATAAAGGTTTAATCATAGAAAACAATAATAATTAACACACATCCTCACTGTCAGATACTAGATACATATTTATGATAAATTAGAAAGGAATTCATACCTTTATGGTATGATCTTGGTGTTCATACCATATTGATAACTAAGTCGATCTCTGTTAGTTGTGGTAACAGATGTCTAGAAAGCTGTGCTTTAGTATTTTATTGTTTTTCTTTCTGCTTCTAATCTTGGGTACTTTGTCGTGACATTTTAAGACAAGTTTGATGTCAGACTGGTGAAACCAAGCCGTCTGGGACGTTAAACTAAAAACGAAATGTAATGCTGATCATTTGGTTCGAGTTTCTTTAAGATGTGACAACGGAGAGTAAACCGAATATTGTGAAGGTTGATTTACTACAAATGTAATAAATAAAAGGTAATTTATTTATTACATAGCGTCAAAGATTATGTATTTCCTTAAAGTACCATGTTCAGAAGATATGTCCTATGGATGTCCTGTGATAATTTCTGTTTCATTAGTTTACCTCACTGCACTGTGTTGGAAATAAAACAATTAAATAATAGAGTGAAGGTTTTCGATATGCTTATAATAATGGGTGAAAAAGATTGTATGATTGCCAATATTAAGATGTAGTTTCGGACATTAAACAACCAGAGTGTTTCCTATGGGTATATTTTTTTTTCCTAAGAAGCAAACTGTTAAACTTTCTTCTTAAGACTCTTGTGTTCGAACCATAAAGCTCAGCCTAAGTTGACTGCTCTTGTCCCCCTTTTCGTTGGGTTTGTGTGCTGTTTTACTGAAACTGGAATTGCATTGGGCCCAAAACTTTCGTATAAACACAACTGCTACTATTTCGGAAGTGCTCGGGCTGTGTTTTTCGTAATTTTGCTCTGAGCGTGAGAAATTGTTTAAGCCAAATCATGTCTATTAATTTTATGCACGACAGTCCTTTTCTTTCCGCAATCACAGATTATTAACGCTTAACTACTGTACTTTATTATACTTTGTCATTTTACATCCATTTTCTAATATACAGGAAAATTGGTTGTCTCAAACTTAATGTTTTGACTAGTAGACGGTTCATGAGACTGAATTTCATCAGTGTCATATTAATGTTAATAATAACTTATGTGTGAGTTCTTTCAAGAACACACTAATATATTTTAGTGAGAGTTATTTTATGAAAAGAAAACGTCGGATGTTGTGCCTTTTGTATCAGGGAACATTAAATGATAGATTTGAAAGAATCATTAGTGTATTCTTCTATTATTGTTTTTAGTGTTCTGCACTGTCTTTTCAGTGCCTTTGAATATTGGAGAAATGTAGCAAAAAGCCATTAGTATTAAAATTATAAATCCATGTTATTGTTTATTTATTATTTCTTCTCGTCAAAGTATGATTAACGTAGATAGGTTACAGTTAAAAATTGTGAGTGAGCTTGGCTGACGCAAATGAATTTAATTGGCTTATTTAACGTATTAACAAACCAACTTTTCTTTATTTTTCGTTTGTTTTGGTGACAGTGCAATGGTTCGAAATTTAAAACAGATTGACAAAAAATAGGATGTATAACTTCAAATTATACTAACAGTAGCAACGAACGTTACATCGGCAACACGTTACATTTGACAAGTTTCTATTAATTTTAATGTAACTTACCAAACTCTGTAATTTTCTGAGGAACTTGTAGCACGTCAAATATCTAGAAATCCAAATATTCCAGTATAGTGAAAATAGCTCTATATTCCGGTGAGTAGTGGGTCAAATGAAATTTCGAGAACCATAGAAATTCATGGTACAAAAGAATTTTCCTTTTCTTTTCTTAGCTAAATCTCGAGAAACCTAGAAACTTCGAACTGTGAAGAAAAACAGATCGATCTTATCTGCCAAATCTCAAGTACCGTAAAAAAAAACTTCACTATATGCAAGCAGATTTTTTTTTTTTTTTTTTTTTTTACTTTCGTGGGCCACGTTAGTAAGTGCTTGTTGCAGCCATAATTTTGGCTCAAACACAAAATTTCAATATAACACATTATCAACTATTTTCTTTTGTGGGTATATACTATATTTTATGATGCAGTTAGACAGTTATGAAACGGTAATCTCCATGTTGTACACTTTATTAATGAAATCTATTCCAGCAAAATATTTTGGAATGTTCAAAACCGTGATGGTATCTTCTTTGTTTTACAGACAAACGCTTGCAAAAGTTGATATTTATCACTCCGTATTTCCTTACGAAAGGATAGGAAACATTTTAGTGTAATACACACAAAAGGTATGTAGACAGATTTATATATAATTCGTATAAATGCTATTTGAAACCAAAAGATTTTTTTTTTTTTTTTGCTGCACTTATTTTACTTTACGTAAAACAAAGTTACAACAATATTATTTGGATCTACGAAACATGAAGGTCCATATCCAAGCAAGCACTATTTGGTCAGCACATGAATCAATATGCTTATTTCTCAGTTCTTAGACCGAGGTTAACCGAAATTATTTTAAAATTACCCGTGATGGTTATCTAATCATGAAAACAAAATACTATGTGATCAGAAGCGTAACGATAATTGAAGTCGATCTGAAGAGAGGTAGATGGAAAAGAAAAAGGAAATGGATGATCATGGTTAAGAATGAGTCAGAGGGAATGATTTTAACAAGGAAAGAATTCCGGAACAGAGCTTTATGAAGAAGACTCACTAGAAATGTCAATCGCAAGTAAGAAAAGGTGAAAAGAAAGAACAAACAAAACCAAAATACCCTGTGTCCTCACCAAGAATCGAATTAAGAACCACACACACCGACATCACACGTGCTTACCACTTACGAGTGCGACTAAAATTACTAAAAATGTCTTCCATACTCGTAAATAAATATGATATTAAAATATAAATACAGATTTATTTGTTGTATACGTATGAGGATATATTTTAAAGGGAACATACTTTTAAAGTATCTAAGGAAAAGAGAAACATCGAGTGAAAAAGACAAAATAGAAACAGAATATAGGAAAGGACAATCTGGAAGAGAGAGAGAAAGAAAAAAACGAGAAAGGAAAACTGGATGAGGAGAGAAATCGATACTAGACTATCGCTGGTTGGTGGATAGTGGTCAAGCTGAACATTTATCAAAAGAGACATCCGCATCTTATTCGTTTTTTTTTCCTTCAACGTGCTTTTTTCTTTAAAAACGGAAAGGAAAAAGGAAGAAAGAAAGGGAAACGTGCTGGAAAGATCTATAATCAAGTTACTCTACATTTCAACATAATGCTATATTTCTCACTGCTTCCCTCTTAGATAAGAACAATAAGAACAAGAAGAGAAAGAACAAAGAGAGGGTAAACGTTAAAGAGGAAAAAGATGAAGAAAACATGGAAGATAAAGAAAACACAGTATAACAATGTCATATATAATGTGTATGTAATATATATATATATATATATATATATATATATATATATATATATATATATGTGTGTGTGTGTGTGTGTGTGTGTGCGTTGACGAAAATGAGTTTGTGGGGAGCTTTTGAAGAATACACACCTTGCGAGTGGGGAACGGTTTTTCCATCTGGGGAACAAAGTCGGATCCCCGGAAGAAAAAATAGTTTTAACCGTCTCATAAGGGCCAAAATATGCTAGAAAACGTTTTTTTAGCGACTTCTGAAAAGTTCCCCAACGTTCCCCAAGTAAAGGGTTCTAAACCCGTAAACTTTACACAATGTGTGTAAAATAGTTCTAATTTTCCTCAATAGATGGCCGCACAGTCGGTTCCGTGTGTAAGCGACTTCCCGCTCTCGAATGAGTGTATGATCATTTTCGAGTTGATGGATTTCCGTGCAATGTTGCCAACTCTTCCAGCGTTGTTCCTCTGAAGCAAAGGTGTGTGTTTCGAGGATTTACGATGGTATTTACTAGAAAATAGTCTCATATTGAAGAAGGACGTATACATTACTTATTTAACCGTTTTAGGATTTATGGTATATTTTATACTATGGCGTAGTATCGTCTTTGACCGTTTATTTAGGTTCTATAACATATTTAAGCCGGATTTTTTATTGATCAAGCCAAGAATGGAACAAAGAACACCTCAGATTTGTTTTGGAAGATCTTGGTCAACTTGGCGGCGCCAAGTGGGGCGGGAGGACGTGACTTTTTTCTTTCTTAAGGAAAATTTCAAACATTTTTCACGTCTATATTTTTCAAGATATCAGATTGAAACTTTGCATACGGATTATGTATACCTTTGGCTATTTCTACATTTTTTAGATCTATACGTCAAACTGGGCCGGGCCCCAGAGGGTGATTTTTTCAGAAAAGTTTCCTGTTTTTAATGATTCCATGTGAGTGGTGCAGTTGGAAAGGGATGGTTAGACTTAAGAAAATATAAATGACGGAGTACACTTTTGAAGTATATATATATATATATATATATATATATATATATATATATATATATATATATATATATATATATATATATATATATATATATGGTGTTTCAGATAAAACTTCCAGTGCCTATAAATCAGAAACGGCTGGGAATAAAAAGACGAAACAAAAACTGAGATAGCAAAAGGTCTTAGAACACATCATATGGTGTTGTTGTGGTGGCCCCCAGGGCCCTCCTTGAAGGGAGCCCAGGGGCAAATTTCAAATTTTCAAATAGGAACATGTATTGAATCATACCTCATTCGGTGGTCCTTGAGAAACGAAACAACTTTTGTACGAAACAGTTTTCAATTTGGGCCACCGTTTTCACAATGGACGCAAAAATGTACTGTGTCAGATAAAACGTCCAGTGCTTATAAATCAAAAACGGCTGAGCATAAAAAGATGAAACAAAAACTGAGATAGGAAAATGTCATAGAAGACATCACATGGTGCTGTTGTGGGGGCCCCCAGAGCCTTCCTTGAAGGGGGCCCAGGGGCAAATTTCAAATTTTCAAATAGTAACATGTATTAAATCATACCTCATTTGGTGGTCCTTGAAAAACGAAACAACTTTTGTACGAAACAGTTTTCAATTTGGGCCACCGTTTTTAAAATGGACGCAAAAATGTGTCCTGTATCAGATAAAAAGTCCCGTGCTTATAAATCAAAAACGGCTGAGAATAAAAAGATGAAACAAAAACTGAGATAGGAAAATGTCATAGAACACTTCACATGGTGCTGTTGTGGTGGTACTCAGAGCCCTCGTTGAAGGGGGCCCAGGGACCAACTTCCAAATTTTTAAATAGAATCATGTATTGAATCATACCTCATTCGCTGGTCCTTGAAAACGAAACAACTTTTGTAGGAAATAATTTTCAATTTGGGCCACCGTTTTCAAAATGGCTGCAAAAAGTGGGTCCAGTGCTTATAAATCAAAAACGGCTAAGAATAAAAATCGTTTTCGTTTTCAAAATGAATATAAAATGTTGGTCCAGTATCAGATAAAGCGTCCAGTTCTTATAAATCAGAAACGGTTCCGAAGAGAAAGATAAAAAAAACTGAGATAGGAAAATGACATAGGGCACTTAACATGTTGTTGTGGTGACCCTCAGGGCCCTCCTTGAATTTGTCGCAGGGACCAACTTCAAATTTTCAAATGGGAACATGTATTGAATCATAACTCATTTGGTAGTCCTTGAAAAACGAAACAACTTTGATAGGAAAAGATTTTCGATTTGGGCCACCGTTTTCAAAATGGCCGCAAAACTGGTTCCTGTATCGGATAAAACGCCCAGCGCTCATAAATCCGATCTTAGTTTTTGTTTCATCTTTTATTCTCAGCCGTTTCTGATTTATATACACTAGACGTTTTATCTGATACAGGACTCTCTTTTTGCGTCCATTTTGAAAACGGAAGCCCTAATCGAGAATTGTTTCCTACAAAAGCTGTTTCGTTTTTAAGAACTACCGAATGAGGTTTGATTCAATACATGTTCCCATTTGAAAATTTGAAGTTCCTCCTGGACCCCCTGTATCAGATAACGCGTAAAGCGCAAAAATACAAGTTGCTCTCTCTTCGTATTGCCAATCTAAACCACTCAATCGTTCCAATCTCAATAAACCGTGCCTGACAGGAAAAACATTCTGCAAGAAACGTATATTGTTCAGTTTTTCAACCATGAAGTAAACTACATACATTTCCCTTTACAATGGTCTGGTCTCTACAATCCTCCCCCGAAATGTGAAACATGTTGCGCCTTTTGTGGGAATAAAGAACGTTGTGTTCAATGCACTCTATGACATTTCCCAATTGCACTAATTCAAAATGGTGGACCAAATTGAAATTTTCTTCCAACAAACGTCGTTTCTTTTCATTTGACTATTTAATAAAGTATGAACCACCCAATGTTCCTATTTGAAACTTGGAAGTTAGCACCCTTCACGGAGGGCCTTGGGGGTCACCACAACATCATGTGATGTGCCCTTGACATTTTCCTATCTCAGTTTTTGTTTCATCTTTTTATTCTCAGCCGTTTCTGATTTATAAGCACTGGAAGTTTTATCTGATACAGGACTCACTTTTTGCGTCCATTTTGAAAACGGTCGCCCAAATCAAAAATTGTTTCCTACAAAAGTTGTTTCGTTTTTCAAGGACTACCGTATGAGGTGTGATTCAATACATCTTCCAATTTGAAAATTTGAAGTTGGCCCCTGGGTTCTCTTCAAGGAGGGCCCTGGGGTTCACCACAACAATATCATGTGATGTGCCCTATAACATTTTCCTGTCTCAGTTTTCGCTTTATCTTTTTATTCTCAGCCGTTTCTGATTTATAAGCACTGGACATTTTTATCTGTAACACCCTGTATATATATATATGAGTCATCTTCACACTTTCAAAAATTTCTCCCGACCTTAGTTTTCAAGATTCAGGATTAAAATTTTGCACACGTATTATGTACATAACAACGCGTTTTTTTTTTTTTTTTTTTTTTTTTTGTAAAAAGTGAGATTCCTACGTGAATCCAGGCCTAGGCCAGAGGGGTGCAAGTTTGGAATTTTTTCGAAAAATCTTCCAATTTTCCCGATTTTCCTGGTTCTGGTGTATAATACGGACAAGCGAGTGGTGCCGTTACAAAGTATACTCTACCTTGAAAAAAGACGAGGTATGAACCATGATTCTACGATAGACAGTAAGGGAGCAGTAGCTGTTTGAGTGAAAGCGTAAAATTTACCTCAAAAAGCGGAAATTCTAAAAGGGATGGAGTCTTTTATTATGTATAAGGACATCTTCCCATTTTCGATGCACACTATAATATAGTAAGACGACATTTACATTACTTCAATTAACATTATTTGTTTTAGTGTGACCATGTGAGCTATTTTACAACAACATAAATTTGTAAAATTTACGGAAGAAATGTGTATGTTGTCCTATTTTACGACCACATAAGTACGTTCATGAAATATTAACTTCTTTTAGCATCAAATGAACTGTTACAGCGTATGTGTTAGAAAGTGTTTCTTAGGGGAAATTTCATTGAAATTGTACGTTTCGTTTCAGATCAAGATCATTGAACAATATAGTCTAATAGTTCTATATACGCATATGGTGCTTTGGCGTGCATTTACAGTTTTAAGACACTTTTCTCTAAATTTTAACTACCTTGAGAAATGATGTTAGATATTTTAACTTAGTTTGTCCTCGTACTAAATGTGAATCCCTCAAAAAGCTTTTCATCTTTCAAATAAATTCTTGCCTACATCTTTGCAAAGCAGTCATGATTTTAAAGAATGGTCAGGGTTAATGCTTCTTCGCAGCAACGACATTTCCTTAGATCTTCACTAGTTCTCGCCTAGTCCCCTAGTTACCCCCAGACCAGTTCGGCCGATCTTGGACATATACCACATCTGGAATATCATTATTTATGTTAGTGATCCCAAAAACTATGCATTCGATACAAATATAGGATGTTTTCGATTATTTTTGAGTGTCATTTCCACACACTGAGCGTCATGCTAAGGCCTAACTTAGAGTTACGCATCATTTATAGTGTCATTATTCATTTTTGTGACCCCGAAGACTATTAATTCGACACTAATATCGTTCATATACCTTCCCCCTCTGACTTTCGTTGACTACCTCCACCCCTTAGTAGGGATTGTTTCAGCGTCTCGCCCCCACAACTACGGAGGAATTTCAACCAACTTAAATATACTTATAAATTACCATCTGAAAAACAACTATGCGGTTGATTTTTTTCCGAGAGAAATTCGGCAACTACTTTTTCAGTATCAATTTGGTAGCTCTTTTCACTTTACATGCTGAAGACGGTCAAAGAGACCAACTTCATCTGCACTATTGTACTATGAATATAGGTTTCATTGGAATTTAGTTGAATGAATGCTCGCTTAGATGTTGCTCTCGTCACAGAAATGTGAGATACGGTTATAAAAGAGTAATAGTCTAAACAAATACGGAACACTACTAGCAATGACAGTTATCTAAGATTAAAATTTTAGATAATTCAATCTAAGTTGAAAATTCATTCAATCTTTTCCTTCATTAGTGTTCGAAAATTTAAAGTTGTTGCAAAAGAGGTGATATATCATTTGAATAGACTTCTTTCACTACTTCTTGTTCCTCTGAAGCTAAAGTAGTGTGCATTTTAGACAATGAGGAAAAAGTGTGAAATTATATAAAAACCTGCAGAGTGGATTTACGAAACTTAAATAGGGCCTCTCTTTCCTTGGAGCTATCCCACCTTTCGCCGTCCATGCGCATGATGGCATTTCCCCTTTTTAGGAATATTTTCTAAGGCAGTAAGGGTTTCTTTTTTGCTGTAGGAATTGAGTTGTATTTGGTAGAACTGTCTGATAAAGGAGACAATATACTCAGACAAAACATATATTTCGAAGCTCTAGCTGAGAATGCAACAAATCGTCGTAAATCTGTCGCGTTTTCCAAGAGAAAAAGAACCAAACAGTTATTGTTTATACGCATAATGGTGTCACTTGGGTGCAGATTTATAACTCACAAAATGTCATGGTTACGTCATGGCTTGTTAGATAAAAGGTTAGATAAGGAGGTTCCTACGCTGGTGGTCCTGACCTCGAAACTTGGCCTTTCTTGTTACTATTTTCTTCTGGCTACACTTAATTTGTGCATTCCAGACCTTCGGGTTTGAATTAAGTATAAAAGCAGCTATTAATTAAATATAGCCAAAGTTATTTTCAAATATGAGACTACTATTACATGTTTTTTCTTTAATTTACGTTTCAACTTTGATATAAAATCTTGAAATCTTAATTTAACTCATCTTCCGGTGTCAAACAATGATGAACATTTTTACAACGACGCCAGTCGAGTTAAAATACTATATTCCATTGTTACTCGTATATACCTAGGAACTTGTTTATTTGTTTACTTATTTTTGAATTGTTTAACTAAAACGTATGGCGGGCCGTACAATGTATCATGTGACGCAGCTACGTAGGCAGACATAGCAGGAGACGTAATGCAAATCTCCCTGGTGATAAAAAAGTACGGCAATTCTTCGCAAGATTTGAACCATTGCTTCAACTAATATTTGTTTACATAGTAAGCGTAATACCACTCTGCCATAATGTCTCACAAATTAGTCTGCTTATTAGTGCAGAACTCATTGAGACGTACATTTACAGGTGTCGCGTAAAGTATTTGATAAAACTTTGCTAATAAGTGGGTCGAATTAGATACCCTTCGAGACGGCTGATCCTGTTGTGGGCGAGCGTTTATTAATAGTATGTATAGTTGCCTTAGGACTCCATCATAGCTGCCGTACGCTGTAGCATTGAATCCGCCAGGCGAGAGATATAGCGTTGTTTGCAAAAGATTGACCACACATCTTCAACACGTTCCCATAACTCGTCGTATCTTCGTGGAGGATTGTTTAATCACGTTTCCCGCAATGGTCGGGCAACAGAGGCCTATACATTTTCAATAGATATCAGATCTGCTCCACGAGGAACCCAGTCAATTGTTTCGACATCAGGTTTCCTCTGCAACCATGTCCGAATCACATTTGTATTAAGTATCAATGTATTATCCTCTTGTAAGTATGATATGCCGTCAATTACATGAGATTTTATTCCGGAAGCGTTTCTTCCAGATTTTCCGAATCCTTGTGGATAGGGATGCACATGAGACGAATCGAGACAGGATTTTCCTGACAAAATTCGAGTCGAGACACGGCTCTTCCAATAGAGAAATATACATTTTTCGAGTCGAGACATAACTTTTACAGCACAGTTTCGAGACGAGACAGCCGCAAATCTTGTCTCATGAGCATCCCTACTTGTGGACGTTCAGATGACAAGGAATCTTGTAGATTCCACTGAAATTTGAAGTCTTGCATATCCACCAGCAGCAGTGGATTGTTCCAGTACTTTTTTGACCTGAACGGCAAACGCATTCAGAGGCATAATTTTTTCCATGTGGGCGGTAAATACACTTGTCCCGATGTTTGCACTGGAAAATATTTTCCACCTGTATAAACGATCTTGTTCCACACAGTGCAATATTTACCTGCCCATATTACAGACGTCAAGCATGTGGTCGTCTGTTAACCGCTCCTTAACAGCAGCCCTGTATGACATCAAACTAAATAACAGTCGGACAAGTTGTCAATCTGTCGGATAATTGTAGGATCGCCTGAGAAATTGGTTTCCTCTCACAACTTTCGAGCAGACATGAAAGGCTTCTCACAGCATTGGGCAGTTAACCTTTGGTTGTTTTAGGCAAAGAAAACTTTTTGAGCCCAGTTCCTTTTTTAGTCTTACACCTCATGTTTCCTCATATCTCCTCCTCCAACTCCGTGCTGTTGCAAGGTTAACGCCATATCACGCGCCTGCTTCACTGCACTTCATGCCCATATGGTCAACTAAGGCAATTATCCTGCTTTTATCAGAAACTTGGTAATGAGCTATTTTCATACCAGTAGGAAAATGGTAGCTTTACTTAGGTGTTTGAACGGAAGGTAATTCATGTGACGTCACACAATAGGGCGGGGTTTCCTCCCATTGTTGTATATCATATCCTACACCCTCTGCTGGATGTTTATGAATTTTAAGAAATCTACTGTCGTGATTGACAGTTTCCATAGATTTCACAAGGACCATCTTCTTAGCTTGTAGTCTTTGTAGAAGGGAAAGAATGCAAATAAAGGCGTTTGCAAAGCTGTAGCAACGTTTTGTAACATTTTTAAATTCAGGCTCTAAAAAGGCATTTCAGAACAAACGAATGAAAGAGACGGTTTTTAGAGCTATGAAACTTGGAAACCTAGTTCCTGTTTGTTCCGTCTGAATGGAAAGTGTATATTACGTCATACACTACCCTAGACAAGGAAAATGAAATGAAATCTTCAAGATTTACGTCCTACGTTATGATGGCTAGGCTAAAGAATACTGTGATGATGAGAAATGAATGAAATCGTGGAATGAATAGTGGGAGGAAATGGGACAACCCATGAACATGGTGTTTGTCCACTACGAAGCCTCAATTTGTGCGAGCTGGGATCGAACCAGGGACCCCACGCACCAGAGTTGAACGCTCTACCACTGAGCCACTGTGCCCAATTTAGACAAGGAGAGGTGAGGGAGTGGATAAGTTGGATTCAATGCCAAACCAAGTAGACGATCGAGATGTGTGTTTCTGAATGCATAAGCTAGCTGGGCAAGAGCTTGTAATTAATTTGGGTTTAAAATTTTTGTAACGATTTTTAAGCAGCTATTAGTAAATATAAACAGACCTGACGAAAAATATCAATAAAATAAAGCCGTTGAAAACTCAATTTATTTCAAAGGAAACAGAACACTTCTCATGTAAATCAATGGACTCAAGAAGAAAAATCGTGGGGGTATTCAAGACCCTTAATAATTTGTTCTTTGTTGTTGATCCTTGGTTAAGGAGTTATTGATATCGACTATGTATGTTGTCCTTTAGTGCCAAATCTTAATCGAAGGTTTATTATTATTATTATTATTATTATTATTATTATTATTATTATTATTATTATTATTATTATTATTATTATTATTATTATTATTATTATTAACTACTTGTAACAGCACATGCATTTTCCTTACAGGCTGTACTGGTCACAATATTATGTAACGACTTTGTCTATCGTCGGTCCGTGCTGCAAGTTGAATTCATACTTAAGATGGCTGGTGCGGTCTGGCACGTTATTTCATTTCGTATGGCTCAGATACAAGTTGATTTGAGTCCGAATTTTAAATTTTTCTCTACTAGTTTTAACTGCAGATAATAGCGACACGCAATCCCCCTTGTTCATTCAGTATAGGTTTTGGCAAAATTTTAGATTGGTAACGTGGTATGCCGATAATCACTATCCAAAAAGCAAGTTTTTCGTTGTGTCTAAGCAAACCAGTACGGAATGAGGCCTTCTTTCAATATTTGGTAATTATCCGCCTTATGCAGAGTCGTTTTGAAGTATGATTAGCGTAATACTAAAGGCCTGACTACTGCAGGAAACATATGTTAGTCGAACTCTTTAGCATGGCACTAATCACGCGTCAGAACGACTCTGCATAAAGCCCTATATATTTAAGCAATATGATAAACGCTTCGGGTTCTATAGAGTCGTGTTGACGTATGATTAGCGTCATATTAAAGGCTGACTACTAAAGGAAACATATGTTCTTTGAACTCTTTAGTATGGAACCAATCATGCGTCAGAACTTTGCATAAGGCATTTCATGTTTAAATTTTCTTTTTATATATATTTGCAGTTGTTCTTCTTGATAGGTTGACAACGCAATATGTAACAGATAAGCGAAGAATCATGGACAACAACCCATAACAGCCTTTGCAAACTTTGCATATCGCAACCAAACACACACACAAAAAAAAGCGAAAGCCAATAATAACTGCAATGCTGACTACCGCAAACTAAAACCCAAGTTTTGTGTTGCGTTGCTGCACACCAATACAGAATGAGGCTGTAAGTGTAAGCGTGGAATACTGATAACCAAAATTTTAGCAGAAATATACGAAGAGTTTGCAACAGTTGCCATGACGTATTGATAGACCGGAAGTTCCCCAATGTGTACGTTTTAACTGCAATGTACAAAAATGATGGAATCGTATATTTCCCCACAAGATGACAGAGAAAAAAACTGTACTTACAGATTATACCCCAATGTGGTACATGTATGTTTTTGTGTTTACATGTTTCCCCAATAGGATAGTGTTGTTTGCGGAAGTTGCATGACGTACTTCCGTTCCCCGATAATAACTTTCTCAACGTGTTAGTACCCCGGATACATGATTTTACACACGTGAACTTTAATCAATATATCTCGTAATTATTGAACTTTTCATGGCAATGTCAGATTTGTAGCTGATTTTTTTCTCTTTCCGCAGCTTGCAAAAGATACGAGAACCCGATACACCCGGTTACCCGAAGGCAGTAATGAAGTGAGGGTCCCCGCAATTTTCACACTGCCAACCATAGTGTGTGTGTGTGTGTGAGTGTGTGAGTGTGTAATATAAACTTTTTTTCAAGTAAGCCAACACGCAAAGAATAAAGCATCGTTTTAAGTTTAACCCGCCCGCCTTTTACCTCACCCCAATCCAACCCTAGTTCAATGGGTATTGAAAACAAGTCGCGTGTTTTCAACAGAGCAAGCCAACTTCTTGGCAATTTTCTTTTCTTAAACTTGATTGGGGTGGAAAACAAAAAAAATAAAGTAAAAAGAGATAGAGAGAAAGAAAGAACTAAACTTTGAAAGTCAGAAGAGTCTAAACTACGACATGTTTTCACAGAGGAAGAGAAGAAGAAGAGAGAGGGGGAGGAGCGTAGACTTGAATAAAACATGCATCTGTCACAAAAAGAAAGGATGTTTAGAAAAGAAATGGATATATGATTTTTCTTATGTAAGACTGAAAGATGAAGGATTATCTAACATTATTTCCTTAATCGTAATAAATACGTGATTGTAATGATCGTCACTTTATTTTTGAAGTTGTGGTGTCCCTGGTTCGATCCGGCCAAGTAACTTTGTGGTGGACAATATCTTATTTGTGGGTTTTCTCGGTATATGTCTCATGGCTTTAGTCACGACTTGAGGGACTTACTCTAAAATATTATTTTAATAATACAATAAACTTGCGATCCTGCGCATTGTAGAAGCAAGGGAAAGCTTTATATATATACGTATGATGCACGAACCGAAGTCATGCGTACGATTCCACAAATTCGGTACACATTCAGAAAAGTTGTAGTGCCCAATCAGTTAGAATCATATGAAAGTGCACCCTGAAAAACATACAATTGCAAGTGCTTTTCGTTTACGAGCGTTTACTGGCGCAAATCCCGGGGTAATGAGGGCGACATGTCTCCTCCAATCTTAGAACTGAGGGGGACTGTCCCTCCAATAATCCGATTTAAAATGTGATTTTGGAGAAATTGGATGATTTTTGTCCGATTGCCACAAAGGAACATGAGATGAAATTTATGTCCTCTAGAATAAGAGTCAAATCTACCCGTCTCCCAACGTTGACGACAACTCTGCTCCTCTCATCCTCCACAACATTGTTTTCAACTTCATATATCCGTCCATCCATATATATATATATATATATATATATATATATATATATATATATATATATATATATATATATATATATATATATATATATATATATATATATATATATATATATATATGGGAACGGTCTTACCCGTCTCTCCCAATGTTGAAGACAGGGGACTAACCGCAAAATTTCGCGACGGTTACATAATGTTGAAAAATGAGGTACAATTCCATCTGTAATGACCGAGCCGTACAAAGTGTAGTTGAAATCATGTCCGTATCGGAGATTCCAAACTTCTTGAATCATGGAACAAAATCGTTAGCTCAGCAATAGCAAACACTTGATTCTTCAGTCGAACGACATTTTGAAAAACCAGTTTTTGTAGTTTTCCTTTCATTCCTTTTTCTCTTGTCTTTGAAAATGAAACACATCACTCATATATTTCAATCGCAATAATCCAATACTTTGGCGTAATTATTAACTGATAATGAAGTTTTATGCTTACAGCAGCAGATTGTAAAATACTTACAGTTAGACGCAATTTATATGAATTCATGCCGAGAAATATATTACAAAACATCAATAACGTACAACGAAGAGATAGTGTAATTGATAAACAAGACTAAGATAGTACTGTGAAACATGCGTGTTAGAAATCTTATCCTAAATCTACGTATTATCCCAATTCCGTGAGTAGTAGAGTGAGTAGCCTATGATCAAATATTTGTGCGTTTTCGAAATAGCATAACTTCTGGATCCTGATCCAACATCACAAAAACCCTGTAGCTCTTAATTACACCAGCATGCGAAGATTTTCTGACAAACGTAATTTTATGATATAACTTGTTCTCTCCTGACATCCTCTATATTTGTCATACTTGTGTTACTTTAGAGGTTTTACAGTGAGTTCAAATACGACAATTAAGCAGGGATTCCGCCAAATGTTTAGTTTCGGGGTGTAAAGTCAAAATTTGAAGAGTTGTATGTGGTTTGCCCTCCATGTATAAAATTTTGACTGTAAAATAAAGTTGTGGGTTCTTTCAAGAATCTGGTGTCACTGTCCTACCCACAAGGGAGGGGAAGTTGCTAGAAAACTTTTAATAAGATATTAATATCGTAAAGTGTCACAAATAGGGTGAAAGGGGAGCAAATACAATTTTAGAACTTTTCCCCTAAGTCTAGTACTTTTTTACGCATAGGTTAGTACGAAATATTTTGCTGGATGCTCACACTGATCATGCCTTTGTCTAAAAGTTACAAAGTGCACTTGAAGTCGATCCGTGAGTGAGTTTGTGTTAAAAATGGCAAGTTGCAGTGATGTGTGGAGGCAAAAATGTAATAATCCAAACTCTTTCTGTTACATATGTGGCAATTAAAGGCCAGAAGCGAAATATTATGCCATTTACAAAAACCTTGTACTTGGCATATTTTAACATGAAGTTAGGTGATCAGGACAAGAATTTCGCACTTCATATTGTGTGTAAAAGATGTTTAGAAAAACTGCGGCAATGGTACACAAGGTTGTTACCATCAATGCCATTCTGAATCCCAATGGTTTGGCGGGAACAAAGAAAGTATGTTAAAGACTATTATTTTTGTGAAAGTAAAGTGTCCGGTTCAATACGAAAAACAGAAGGCACATTGTGTATCCGAGCCTTCCATCAGCCATAACCAATGTACCACATGGACCCGATATTCCTGTCTCAAAGCCACCAATACAGTTACCAGAGAGTGTGTCTTATTCATCTTGAAGTGCGGAGAATGGTGATGATAATAGCTTTATACTGGATGTTGAAGATAAAACTACACGATTTTATAATAAGTGTGACTTACATGATTTGGTGCGTGACCTAGAAAGAGTGAACTTTTAGGATCAAGATGAAAAGAGAGAAATCTTTTACTTCCTGGGACAAATTCATATTGTTACAGAAATCGGGAGGAAAAATTCAGGCAGTTTTTTGTTCAAGAAAAAGAACTTGTGTTTTGCTGTGATATACCTGGCTTGATTTGTCGTCTTGGAATAGTTTACCAAACAAAGGACTGGCGTCTATTTATTGATTCGAGTAAAAGAAGTCTCAAAAGTGTTCTTCTGCACAATGGGAGAAAACTTACTTCAGTGCCAGTCGCCCATGGCGCCAGGTCCGTAAGTGCTCGATGTGTTTCCCTTGGTTCCTAACAATAGTCCGACAGCGTAATTTCCACTGTAATAGAGTTCTCTGAAGAACTGGGAGGGGAATCTTGTCCCATTCCCTTTGCACAGCTTTCCAAAGACCTTCCACAGTTGTCACACACCATTTTCCCAAAGCCCGCTTCAGCAATCCAAATCCACAATAGTCCATAGGACTTGCATCTGGAGATTTAACAGGTACCTCATTGAAAGGTATCACCTATATACCACTTGCCTCCCCAATCTCCCTGCAGAATGCGAGGGACGATCGTGAGGTATGTGATGAGGCCCTGTCCATGTGAATGCGCACCAGATTGGCGTCATTTCCGTACATTGTTGGAATCTCATGCTCGTAGATCGACCGCATGATCTGCTCCTGAAAATACTACGAATTTAGTTTGCAGTTCTTCGCCACCCTACGAATCTTCAGTTTACCTCGGTAACAGTAGCCAGTAACGACCATGAACCCTTTTGGGAAGGATTCTTTACAGACACGGACCCGGAAGTTCTTGGCGCCTTTCTCTCGGTACATGATGACTCTTGGTTTGCCGTAGTCGGAAAGGTAAATCCATGCTTCATCGAGCAATACGACGCACATCCATCTTTGTTTTGCCAGATGCCGTTCATACATCTTCCGGGCGTTACACTTTCGTTCCTTTTGGTGGGTATCCGTGAGAAGATGGCCGCGAGCTTTCATGACTTTTTCCAGCTTGAGTTGATGGTGTAACGTCCGGCTCACAGTACCCAAAGACACGAAAAGACTATTAGCCATACACCTTTGTGTTGGCGGTTTTTCTTGCATTGCCATTTTGCGAAGTTTCCTCTGCATGGTGGAGGTGGGCTTGGTGCATTCCCGCTTCCTAAGCAACTTCGTTGGTGATCCAAATGTTGGAGCTTCGTTCCCCTTGTACTTTTTAATAACATTTTTATTACACTTAAACTGATGTTGCAACCATTCTTCTTGAACTGTTTTCTAATAACAGAAACACTAAAGTGGGCGTCAGAAAGAGCGGCAACATAACCTTCCCAAAACCGACTTAGTTTGGGCTGCGTTTTGGTCAGAGCGGACACCCACACACTTGGAAACAAATTTAACACAACACTCACAACAATGGTCCTGTTTTGTGCGTTATTGTCGTCCGCGCGGAAACAAATTCCGTTCCCAGGAAGCCACTGCACAACACTGCAGGACACCATGAGCCAGGTCGGGTGAGTTCATTCTGCCCGGGAGGGGGAAGGAACGAAATCGGCCAAACGTAGGCTGATCAACCTCTGTATATATATATATATATATATATATATATATATATATATATATATAGTGAGTGTGATTAAATGATAGAACACGTTTAAATATATGAGTCCAGTGTGTTCTTTGCCACGTGCTAAGGTATTGATTGTTTATATATGATGATGAATGTTCGAGCAGTGACCCCTACATCAGAATTTCTTATGAGGAAGTGTGTCGTGTTAAAATGACCCACTATGTGTTCAATTCGTGGCTTGACATTCAACCGTAATGATGTGTACTAACTGCTTATCTGGTCTGGCGATGTGAGTGGCGTTTATGTAGTAAATGTTTTTGAATGAAGTAAGTACAGAACAGTATAGCTGTTTTCATAATTGGTACAATTTAAGTATGTGCGTCTAGTCTTATACTCGCGATAGTATTTGATTGCTCTGAGATTTTTTAACGTCATTCTACTAAGCCCAGTTCACCACTGTTCATGGAGGTGAAACAACGGATAAGAGTAAATAGCATAGCATATTTATTACAGTATAGTCTTATTATCCCTTACCAGCCTCCGATGTTTCTTCTTCCTCCCTCTACTTTTTTTCTTTATTGTATAACAATTTTGGAACCAGGAGTCCAAGGATAGCGACCTTGCGGGATTGGGAGCTCTAACAAGAATTTGGCAAACAACTTGCTAGTACAAACTTATTTAATTTATTTTTTTAATTTTGGCAAACTCCAGTTAGAATTTTCTTTATTTTATCGATTTCTACACTAGTTTTCTATACTTTAATCTGAACTCTTTTCAGTTTTCTGAGGGGTCGGGTAATTTTATTAGAAATTCTAAATTAAGAGACTACACCACCCTTTAGGTAGTTCCGAGTTTCCAAGGGCGTTGACCAGATACAGTGAGTAGTGAGATTTCCTTAAAGCCCTTGTCTTTTTGAAAATCTCACTCTGGGTGCGGACTCGTCTCGCAATTGGAGATATATGTTAGGCCACGCACTTAGTAGGCCACCTGTTTCGGCATATTTATATATTTTTGGCTGTGGCATTGACGATAGTCATGTGTTTAAATTCGCCCACTTATCTTTGTAGTATTTAGTGTTCTATCATCTTCTCTCCTTTGGCGCGCCTTTGTTCTCTTCTCTAGGTATCTTTCTATTCCCTCCTATAAGAATTTTTTCCACTCACCCCGACTTTTAAATTGACAATTCTTAACCTTTTAACATACCTTATTTGAACCGGAATATTCAATTGAGATATTCCGAGATACAATTCGTGGAGTTATTTACTCTCGTCAGATATCAAGGGACGGTTACCATCACTATTTGACCCACTGTAGTCCTGATCGATCACATAATATACAATCTAACATTGCTTTCGTCTTCCTTTATCATTTTCAGATTGAAGTTTACCATTGTAATTTTCATCTTCTCCATTTTTGTTTCTATAAAGTAACGTAGAGTGAATTTTCGTGTTGATGTTTGGGCCCATAAGTATATGTTAAATTTTAAGGTTCTATCATCTAGATGGCAAAGTCTCAAATATGATTTTTTTATCTTAGTTCGGTTTATGTACCTGCCCCGAATCTTGAACGTTTATTAGTTTTAGAATCGTCAAGGATGTAAGCGTTTAAAATATTTAAAGGTTATTCGTTCATCGTGTAGTCGAATTTATTTTATTGTATATGAGGTAGTATTGCTACCTTAAAATTTTATTGAGCTTGATAATTAATTTGAGATGGTAAAATAATGATTAAATCTATGTATATTGAAGTATAAATGCGTAATGAATGTAAATGTGATATTGAAGAAAAGCGTATAATGTTCAAATACTTTGATTAAAGGTGAGTAAAGGGTCTTGTTATCTATCCCGAACGGTTGCGTTGGTTGCCACACTTTCATAAAATTCGACAATTATAAAACGTAAATTCGAAATGTAAAGTAACGTAATAACATAAACGTAAAGTATAAATTTGAAATATATCGCACTATGTTTAAACACCATCCTTAACCTTGTAATGTGGTTAACTTGTATATGTATATATTAACATCTCAAATTGTCATACTAATTACATGTTGCATGTAAATAAGGCAGGTTATCGTAACCCTAACCTACCATCAAGTATATTCTTAAGTCCATGAACTTGAAATCTTCCCATACAGCTGTATCTCCATTACCCTGTCATATATAAACCTTTGAACCCAAATATTGTTTCCATCTTAGTGATTGTGGTCTTGGTCCGAAGGCGACTAACAACTTCTGTAATCTTATACCAATTATCTTTCGACTGTGGTACCAAAAATCTCTACGAATTCAAGAAATTTGAGTTCTTATAAATCGTCCTAATATGACTGCGAGTATGTGTGTGCAATAACATATAATATGACGATAAGTTAAGAGATATTGTTAACTAAGTAACAAACGAAGTAATAGATTGAGTGATTTGGTGAAATCAAAAGTCAATGACAGAAAATTTTGTCGTTATTAATTTATGAATGGATAAATTATATAAATAAGTAAGTCCATAAACTGAATGTGTGATAGTTGCACATAAATAAATATTATTTCATGTCAGTGGAGAGTTAAGGGGGGCTTCCGGGCTTAATCCTCCCCCCGGAATTCTTACTTACTATAGTAAAATATATGAAATATCTTGCAGAACTTTCACATTTTCAGGCAAAGCCCCCGCCCCAAACAAAATCATAAATACCCCACTGTTTCATGTGTATATCCGAATAGATTCGAATTACGTGCATGGCCGCCAAATAGGTGCAGTGTGGACACGTGAAGCAAAATGTTATCAGAAACGACGAGAAAGGACTCGTTCGACAACATTTTTTCCACCCTATTACTATACGACATACAACCTGATGTTTCTAATATCTAATCTATATATTTTATTTTATTTTTTTCCTTTATAACATTAAATCTAAATTGACATAATTTAACATCCAATGTATAATGATATACTAATATGTATACTTATTTGTATGTAGTTAATATCTTCTTCATGCTTATTCTTAATAGTTGTAATAAATGTTACCAAACTGTAGTTAGTTAATAGTTTCCTTCCAAGCAAATATTACCTACTCACCTGTACCAATACATTGTCCTGTATGTTTGTGTGTGTGAATGAGCGATAACTTCAGCTTTAAGTGGTAATCTCTACTGTTGGTCTAGAATTATAATATTTCTTATGTATGTGTATGACTATAACATGTGTGTATTGGTTCATGTCCGAGATCATGAAGGATAATTAATTTTAAGTTAATCCAAATCGGCTTTGAAAGGCAAGCCGAAACAACAGAATAAGCTGGGGTAATGACAGTCTCTTCAAGAATTTCAAGAACTGCGATTTGAAGAAAATATGTGTATCACTTTGATTTTTTTCTTTCCAGGACTAACTCAAACGTGTGTTCGATCTCCACTATGGAAAATCAGTTACTGGATGAAAGTTGTTTAATGTGCAGAAATAACAGACAAACACTTAAATTAATACTCAACATCTGGACTGAATCAGGGTAACTCCAACTTGCGCAGTTACCTGGATCCAGGTCGGAGTAATATGAGGGAACATTGTCTCACCAAGAACAATTCAGAATTGATTCTCGAATAATAAAATCCGGATATGAAACACCTTTTAATGTCTACTTAAGCTCCTTACTATATTTCCGTAATTATCCAGTATTTCTTCATTTCTAATTTCTTGTTTCTCTTCCTCTTTTATCTTCTGTACGAACTATAGACTATCCAACATCCCTTCTCTGCAGCGTTATCTCCTGGTCTCTCCCGACCTCTAACCTAATATCTTTCTTAAGAAACCTATCCAACTATCTTCCTACTCTTCTATGCTTCTTCTTCTTCTTCTTTTTATTTTTCTACTACCTCCTTCTCGACTTTCATATATCTCTTTCTCAGTCTTTTGTAATTTTAAATATATCTGAAGAGAAGTCGTGACTGGAAGTTGTCGCTATAGGCGCGTTCAATGAATTCATTTAATTTTCTCTTCGGAAGTCTGATATGAAATAACTAATAATGAAACATATATAGAACAGAAAATGAAAATTATTTTATTTTATTTACTGAATTAACCAATCGAAGTTCAAGTTGGCGACAACTAGAAGGGTCACTTCTTCATTTTCCGATTCACGACGTTGTTCTTGTTCATAATCATCATAGAGTGAACATGACGGAATTTTACGTTTGGGGTCATTTCAATGCTCTTGTGTATTTGTCGTTTTTCCAAAATGTTCAGCATTTGCAGAAACGCCTTGTTTCGATACTGCAATGAAATTCAAGTAACGTGTGAAGTATTTACAAATATGTGTATGCATCAATACTGCGTGGTGTTTACGTCTGTCTGTGAGCAGATCGTGGCCATTTTGAACACATCCCTTAACAACACGGTGCTCAGTGTGGAAGCGTCTCTTTTTGGCTCCATCAGAGAGGCATGGGTGATTCGAAAGCTTGTGTTAATTGAACGTTGCCTCTAGTGCTCATTTCCATACTTCCATCTGCAGTCTTTAATAGTTACGGTGCAGGAGTCCCCGGTGGGAATTGATATTATTCGGACTCCAATATTTAGGTCAACGTTTTATGTAGCGACGGTGTTCAAAAGAAACGTAAACTTAACAATCAACTCTTAACGAATCTAAGGATAAGTGTTTCCACTGTTTCCTGTATATTAATGTATCTCTAAGTTTTACGGACAGACTCTTGTTTAAGTCTACTTCCACACATTACATCGTATGTCATATCTTTGATTCATTTAGCATATCTCTGGAAATGTGATGTATCACGCATATATACTGTTTTTGTTGCTTTCCTTGGAGGAATTGTCGCTGAAGTGTGGACATACTTTAGTTTCCACCCTGTATGTACGTACGTGTAACTTGGGGAAAATAAAACAAGGAAAAATAAAAACTTTAGAAAATGAGTTCATCCTAATACATTGAGAATAATAAAATGTCTTCCATATTGGCCACAAACGGTGACGTCATTAAGATCGTTAATGACCACAGTAACAGATGCTGTGTGGTAACGGTTATCAGAGGAGTCTATGTTTGTGTGTGTTTGTGGAAATCTAACCAAACGATAAAAGCACAAGTCTAATAGAATGTGGAAGTGACGCGAGAATTTACATACTTTTATTATTAAACATTTAAAAACAAAGTAAAGCAAACATGAACTGTTCAACATTTGGCGCCAGAGCGTGGCAAGTGAATAGAATTGTATATCTTATTAATATACCAAACATAGCTTGTAACATAGCAAAACATTCCAATTACGATTCGAAGTGGTTGAGAATTGGCTATCAAAACATCCTACACTCTCATGGTTTGTTGATCTGGTACACGAATGGTGAAGTGAAACCTTACCTAAATATTTATATAATTATTTACAAATTATTTTGTCCTTATACAGTAGACGCTGCAACAGGAAAAATACGGTGTCTCAAAAGTACAGCGTGTCTACATGAAACCTCCCTGATTACAAATATTAGTTACATGGACACTATTATTGCCAGAGAATAGCGGTTTGCAGCATCTTGAAGAACACTCAAACAGTTATTTGTTGTTTATTGTCGTTATTTGTAGCAGGTGTTTAGTAATAAAGTTCATATGAATCTTTATTTGTTGCAGGTGTTCATGAAAAAAGATGACAACGGCACAAGTGAGAGCGCAGTATGTGGGGTGATTCGCTGATACTAAATCACAAATTAACGTCCAAAGGAACTTCAGACGAAAGTATCAACTGGACCCACCAGACGTCAAGACCATTAACCCTTTGGGAACTTTTGGTATAGATCTGTACCATGGAGTCGACCTTCGGAATTTGCTTTATAAATCTCTAGTAAAGTTTTTCACACCGGCTTTTTGCATTCATTTAAGCCGGGAAGTTTCAAACAATATGTTGCATGGGCATTTTGCAGTCACGCGTGCGATACCTGGGGACAGTGACGTCACAAACATGAACAAAGAAGAAAAGAAAATAGTAAATTTTAGAGTTTTTTTTTTTTAAATCCTGACACATCGCTATTAATCCATGATCATCGTCCGTACCTTTGTGTTTGTAATGGAGAAATGTTTCCAACTGTACCACTCAAACTTCCCATGTACCAGAAACGGGAATATCCCACCCAAAATGGAAAAAAGAAGGTTTTTCAGGATTTTTTCCTTTTTCGGGAATTTCTCCCGACAGGTCCATGATAGGGACATGTGAGTCTTACAGTTTAAGCTCTAGCATCATTCTGAACAAAACGAGGTAGAACCATGATGGTAAAGTAAATAGAGATTTTTTTTAAAAAAATCTATTTTTCCCCCTATTACACATTTTTAGTCAATATGTTTAGTAAAGTAGCTTGAGTGTCATCTCTATTTATCGTATTATCATGGTTAGTACTTCATTTTGTTCGTAATTATGCAACGTTTCTAACGGTATCACTATCGTTGCGCTGTAATGTACCTGAGGAAACAAATTTCCGAAAAAGGGAATTTTTGAAAATTTGAATTTCCTGCTACTTCTTTATACATTTTGGGCGTCAACTTCTCTTCTTAATTACACGATAGGGACATAAACGTGGTACGATTGGAAATGCTGCTTTATTACGAACAAAATTAAGTACAAATCATAATCCTAGAATAAATAGTCTTGGTGCTAGAGCTGATTTACTAAATTTTCCTCCTCATTTTTGGTTATATTTACTAATGTATTGTTATTCAATATGCTCTAACGTCAAGAGTATTCATTGTAGGTTCATGGTTCGTATCTCATTTTGTTTGTATGCAAACAGCTTTTCAAACTGTACCACTCATGTGGCACTAGCATGTACCTGGGGCAACAAATCTCTGAAAAAAGTTATTTTTCCTGACAAAAATATATTTTTAAAAATTTGGTTTTTTCCACTTCTGGTACACAATAAGAAAATTTGAGTGGTACAGTTGGAAACATTGCTTCATTAGGAAGACAATGAGGTACGAACTATGATCCTACAATAGTCTTGACACTAGAGCTTATTAAATAACAATAGGTCAGTATTAGGAAAAAATGGGTCGGGAATTTTATTGGAAACACTGCTTCACTTGGCTACAGTTGGAAACACTGTTTCATTCCGAACTAAACGAGATATGAACCATGATCCTGCAATAAATAGTCTTGACGCAATAGCTGCTTGAGTGAAAGTCTAAAATTTTCCTAAAAATGTGGAAGTCTCAAAATAGTTAAACTTACTTTAAATGTGCAAATGGTTTGCCTAACAAGGTAGATGGCACCACCGTCACCAGTGTTAACATATACAAATAATAAAATTAAAATAATCAAAAATAAAATGAATGATTCGAAAACTAAACAAAAACAGATACAGGCTGGTTAATAGACGTTACAAAATCTAGGGAATGGTGCATGCCGCTTTCACATATTGTTATTAGTTTCATTGTTAAAAGCCACCATAGTTAAATAAACAATCAAGTTTATCTGCCATACATTCTACCAGAAAGTGTCCAAACTTGGCACACCCATTAACGATTGAAATATCTATGGAATGCTACAAGTCAATTTCACATATTGTTGTTACTTTCAGTGTTGGAGGCCATCATTGTTAAATAAACAATCACTTTTATCTGCCACTTTCTACCACAAACTAGTGAAACTTCACACACCCATTTACGATTGAAATATCTGCTTAATGGTACATGTCGATTTTACACGTTCTTGTCAGTTTAATTGTTGGAGACCACCATTGTTAAACAAAGAATCAACTTTATCTGCTATACTTCCTACCAAAAACTGATCATATGAGGCACATCCATTTACGATTTAAACATCTATGAAATAGTACTTATCGATTTCACATATTGTAGTTAGTTTCCTTGTTGGTTGTTAAATGAACAATCCACTTTATCTGCCATAGTTTCTAACAGAAATTGACCAAACTTTGCACACCCATTTATGATTGGAACATCTAGGGAATGCTGCAAGTGGATTTCATGAAATATTGCTACTTTCATTGTTGGAGACTATCATTTTTGAAAGAGATAATCAACTTTATCTCCGACACTTTCAAACAGAAACTGTAAAATCGTATTACACACCTATTAACAATTGAAATATCTAGGGAATGATACATGTCGATTTCACATATTTTTGTTAATTTCATTGCTGGGAGCCACCATTGTTAAACAAACGAACATCGACATACCCTCTACCAGAAACTGACCAACTTCTGCACACAAATTTACGATTGAAACATCTACGGATTAGTACATGTCAATTTCACATATTGCTGTTAATTTCATTGTTGGAGGCCACCATTGTTAAATAAACAATCATCTTTGACATACTCTCTACCAGAAACTGACCAAACTTTGCACACCCATTTATGATTGACATTTCTAGGGACTGTGCATGCCGATTTCATATATTGTTAGTTTCATTGTTGAAGGCCACTATTTTCAAACAAACGATCAACTTTATCTGCTAGTCTTTGTACCAAAAACTGACCAAACCTTTCTTTCTTTCAGTCACCTCCCTTACAGGAAATTTATAAAGGAAGTCCCAGCCATTAGAACCTTGTGGACTACGTCGCTATATTTGTTTTTAATTATAAATTGTTTCAAATAAGTAAATGTACTAAAATGGCACGAGCGAAGATGGCCGAATTTGCCTGTTTTAAATAAAATTGTTTATCACACTGTTAATGTAATAATACAGAAGGATAAGCGGCGCATGAACATATTGAAAATGCATATAATATATTAAAATTGTAACAAACAATAAAATTGTTTAAAGTAATGAATTGTAAATAGTTAAAATTGAATAAAAAAAATGAGAGCAAAGCTCCCCAATACTTATTGTTTACAGCACCATCTCTTATCCCCCGACCAAACTTTACACAAGCATTTACGATTGAAATGTCTAGGGAATTGTACATGCCGATTTCCCATATTATTGTTAGTTTCATTGTTGGAGGTTAACAATTTTAAGTAAACAGTAAACTTTATCTTCCATACTTGCTACCAGAAACTAACCAAACTTTGCTTACCTATTTACAATTGAAATTTCTAGGGAATGGTACATGTCGATTATCAAGATCTAATAAGCCCCTTGCAAAAGCATGTGTAATACGTCAGTATTCGTTGGGATCAAACGGTAATTATTCCTGATCAAACGATCCCTACTACATTTGCTCTCCTGGTGGTGTTGAGTTGGATAACGGGTCATCAGTAAATGTTATTGTTCGGAAAATGGAATAGTGAAAAAAAAACACCTTTGATTCAGAAGTTTGTTGCGCCTACCAGTTTGTGGCGTAAATCAGTTTCGTGCTGCCAGATTTTCTTTTGTCTCAGGCGGGGCGGGATGATCCCCTACAGCGTTCCTAGAATTACACTCACAAAGAATTACACTCTACACACAGCACACACAGTACACTTGAACTCTGTTGAGATTCTGTGTAAGTTTGACGTCTGTTAGGCAAGCTTGCATACGCACAAATTGTTAGAGTAAACATTTATTAGAGAATGAGAAGTTGTCGAAATAAATTTACAAATTGAATATTTGTTAGCGCCAGGAGCGCAGGATCACCTGTATACGGTTCTCACATCATTGACACACTAAAGTCTTCCAATTATACAGAAGATAAACATTACAAAACTATTTTTTTGTTTATTTAGTTATTCCTCGGAGGTGGTCTATTTCAGAAGATTACGATTAGCATGTCCATATTTCAGGAATGTGTTTCCAACACACCTCCCAGAGACGGTTTTTGGGGCGGGCGAACCGGCCCTTCTATACATCAGTGGCTACGCCCATAGTATATTCTATAATAACAATTGGATGAATATGGTTTTGAAGTTTCTAGCTCATTTTCTTGGAAAGAGAATGCTTCAGATTCTCTTAGTTTTGTCATGAGACGAGACGAGATGAGACCCTTTGTGAGGCGAGACAATAGACGAGACGAGACCTTTCGTGAAAGATCTCGTCTCTTTTCGTGTCTCGAAAAGTACAAACAATTTTTTTTAAATGTGTTTAAAAATTTATTAACTCAGAATAAATTATTTGTCTTCGAAATGTATACAAGCTTTTATTATTTCAAATGATCCCAATGATTCAAATGATTCAATATTCCATATTCTACAAAGAACAGGATTTTTTTAAAAAAAAATATTCTTCCACACAGCTTTCATTTCTATTTTTTAATCGATTCAAATTTATTTATTTATTAATTATTATTATTATTATTATTATTATTTTGTGATAGTGCTCCAGATTCAAGTACAATGTATTGCATTCATCGTGATCCATAGATTTTATTTCAGGAGCTGGTGTGAATATCTACGTATAGAAGTAAAAGTACAAGTAGAAGTGGCAATTTTATCAGTAACTAACAATTGCTTCATGGTCTTTCTTGTTCCGAACAAAGACAGAAACGTGTCAGCTTTTCCCGGTACTGAGTATTGAAAAGATGCTAGTTTGACAACCATTTTTTTTTTTGTTATTGTTTTATGATGTTATTTGCACTTAAGATATTTTTAGAATCGGGAAGGTATATAATCCTTCTTATTTGCTGAAGTTACAGCGATACATTCCTATTATAATTAATCTGTACCCATTTTACCAACACTGATCAGAGGCGCAATAATTAAGCATATAGCTTAGATGTAATTAAAAGAAAGAACGCTATTATTGACAGGACATGTTGTCATGGGAAAAGACTATGACAAAAACTATCAGTTTGTTATTGACAAGATTATTAGTTGTTATGGGAAAGATCATTACTGAGTTATACACACGAAATTGGAAGATATGTACAAAAGCTATGGTTGCTGTTGATATTTCATGTACGTATAAAACAGAAGAATAAATCGACGATATCTGGACACAATTCATGTTTATGGTTAGTAATTAGTAGTTGATATATTTATTATAATAACGTAGTGATTTAAAGGTACATAAACGAATCAGGGCTAAAGCGAAGTGTTTTTATAATATATTTCGTTTTATCTGGTGCCGGAACCCGGGACTATACTATACTATTTAGTTCCGAAGAATAGTAAGAACTGAGTTTATGTGTATACGTATTTTATGAGTTTCACTACTTTGAGAAGTGGGAAGAGAATCCAAAGAATTAGCAATATGCAGGATTCCGAGATTGAAGAAGTGCCCAGTATTTCAAATGAAACCATATCTGGAAATACCGTAACTGTGTCTGAACATTCCTATTCTAATCTTATTGATATGTTTAGTCAACTACTAGATGAAAAGCTAGAACAGAAATTTGATCAACAACAAAAATTGTACGAAGAAAAGCTAGATAAAAAGCTAGAACAGATACTAGATGCTAAATTCGAACAATACAATAAAAAGCTAGAACAGATACTAGATGCTAAATTCGAACAACACAATGAAAAGCTAAAACAGAAATTTGATCGACAACAAAAATTGTACGATGAAAAGCTAGATGAAAAGCTAGATGAAGATGGACGAAACGAAAATAGTGAAGAACAAGATGGTAATGAAACCATAGAACCTGTGACGAATGATGATACGGAAGATGCTACAATTGAAGAAGAACCGTCATCTCCGGTCAAGAAAACCTCCACTACTACTACAGGCGTATTCAAAATTGAAGTGAAAGGTCTGCCGAGATTATACCGGTTAGGGAAATTGAAGAAATTGTTGACTGATAATTTGAAGTTGGGAAGCCATACTATTAAGTCGCCGAAAAGAGCGAGTTCTTGGATTTATTTGATCTTCAAAACTGAAGAAGACCAACAGATGGCAGTAAAGATTTTGAATGGATACAGTTGGAAGAAGCGAGTTCTTTCAGCCGAAGTTGTCGAAGCTGATCAACGTAAGCGAAAATTGGAAAACTCTGTTGATAAGGATTATAAAAAGGCGAAAGTTCAGTTATCCGTAGAAGACAGAATAAAACAGGCTACAATACCTTTGTGGGATGTTAATTATAGAGAACAGTTGAAGAAGAATACTGAAGAAATAAAATCTTCACTCACGCGACTAATGGATTTGTTGCCGAGAAGGAATTTAGATTTAACAAATTGGGCAGAAGAAAGAAAAGAGAAGAATGAAGGACTTGCTGACTTTCTGAAGCATTCGTCTATAGAGAAGATTACGGATGATTTGAAAGATTATGTCCAAAACAGAGAAAGAAACTGCTTGAACGTAACATCGCTCTATTTCCAGATCTTCAATGAAAAGGAAGAAGGTGAGAAACCTCCACCACTACAGCTGTTGTTCAAGAAAGAATATGTAAAAGAAACTATATGTGACATGAATTTTCGAGTATCTCCAGATTATTATTTTCAAGTGAATACTTTGATGCTGTATACTTCCATCGCAGAAATGGTTGAAGTTGACGAAGAAACTTCCTTGGTAGATGTGTGTTGTGCCATTGGAGGAATTGGATTTATTCTTGCTAAGAGTTGTGCTCAAATTCTTGGCATAGATGTAGTTGAAGATGGCTGTATTCCCGTTTGCGACTTATCGTTTAGCTTGTTTGAATCTTTTGGCCATGTAACTTAGATTTGAGTTACGGATGGATAACAATTCCTAATTTATTCTCTCAGATGTTATGAGTTGTGTTATGAATACTTCATTTGGACTTTATATTTCTGCAACATGTTATCATGTGATTAATTTATCTTATCTTTGTATTAACTTTGAGTGTTATGTTTACCTTTATTTTACTTTACATGTTCAAAAGAGATTTGATTATGTTAACTTGAAATCTATGACATTGATTTTAAATTGAAGCCTTTAAATGTAATTATTGCCTTCTGATCTTGTTGTTGTTTTGGTAAGATGACGATCTTAATTGTAAATAATGTTGTTTGTATATGGATGTTATCGTTCAATGTAAAAGAGGAACAACTAACTAGTAACTCTGCGTAAGTCATCAATTAGTTATAATTTTGAATAGATCCATAAACGATATTTGTAATGAATCGACGTTTTATGATACGTAATTAGTAATAAAAGAAAAATGTTATTATAAATGAATTGATATATATATATATATGGAGAAAGAAGAGAAAAGAAAAATATTTATATTGATGTAATAATAATAATTAATACGAGGATTGATGTAATAATAATTAGTACGAGGGCTATTCAAAAGGTGAATGTTTTGAAAATATACAGGGTTCTTTCCTTCACTATAATACTGTTACGGAATTCCCGTTCTGGGCGACATTCATACAGCGATACATTCCTATTATAATTAATCTGTACCCATTTTACCAACACTGATCAGAGGCGCAATAATTAAGCATATAGCTTAGATGTAATTAAAAGAAAGAACGCTATTATTGACAGGACATGTTGTCATGGGAAAAGACTATGACAAAAACTATCAGTTTGTTATTGACAAGATTATTAGTTGTTATGGGAAAGATCATTACTGAGTTATACACACGAAATTGGAAGATATGTACAAAAGCTATGGTTGCTGTTGATATTTCATGTACGTATAAAACAGAAGAATAAATCGACGATATCTGGACACAATTCATGTTTATGGTTAGTAATTAGTAGTTGATATATTTATTATAATAACGTAGTGATTTAAAGGTACATAAACGAATCAGGGCTAAAGCGAAGTGTTTTTATAATATATTTCGTTTTAAAGTGACGCCAGGTTCTGAAAAAAGGATTTCAGAATAAGTGGGGAAGGCTTGCCTTTCGACTGTACCGACGGTATTGACAAATGTTCCTGTCGTAGTAATTATTGGTTCAGCCGAAAGTAAGCAGTCGTTGCTGGAAGATTATAGTAGTATTGTGTGTTGTCCTCTGTTAACCTAACCAAATTCGGTTAAAAATTGTAATTTTAACCAGTTGGCATAACAGCTCTTTTTGTAAATTTCAGCCTTTCTAGTGTTACCACGAGACGAGACAGAACCATTCGAGACGAGACAGGAGAAGAAATATGCTTTGCACGAGACGAGACGAGACTACTAGAAGTCTAGTCCCATCTTGTGGTAACACTAGATTCTTTACATATACCTGTAAATGAATGACAAGTTCCTCACGAAGTACGTGTTAGCTCTCAGTCTCCTTTATTAAATGGTTATTGTTTACATCGTAGATGGATATAGAGGGAGTAACGTGCATATATATATATATATATATATATATATATATATAATTCCCTGAAGAAAAATTAAAATTATAGCGGTGGAACTACAAACTACAATAGTTCTGGAAACTGATCGTATTGATATAAAAAAAATACCAAAAGAAGTAAAGACAAAGAACCGAAATCGTGAATTTGTTTTCAAAATACAGAAATCTTGAGGGAATATCTGTTTAGTCGACTTTAATTGTAAAGGAATTTTGAATAAATTTGCATTCTCTTAATTCTTATACATAAAAAATAGAAATCTTTCTTTTATGGTACGAATGAGAGGCTAAGATAATTAAAATGATACTGTCTACAAAATTTAAGGAGGAAACCATGATCGAAAAAGCATCAAACTGTAAAGATCAATGACAGCTTTGGTCATTTCTTACGACCACTATTTGCACCTTGTCGCGAAAAATTTATTCATATTATAAAACCGATGTCGTCCATAAAATGTCACAAATTTAACAGATCTTGAGAGATGAAATGACAAATATTGTCATTGCCTCTGTCGCATAATATATTCTAACTATGGAACCCATGTCATTATATGACTTTCCTGATAAGTGACAACTAGAATATAAATCCAAAGTTCAAAACGTAAGGAAAGAAACCGGCTGTTTGCGCTTGAAATTATGAAAAATTTACAAAAATGGTTGAAATTATGATTTTATGTTTCTTTACGACAAGGAAGAATAAAAATAAAAATTGGAGCAATTTTAATTATGTATGTTCACTATCTTCTTCAAGTGACTAAATTAACTTCAAGTGCTTCAATCATTTTTGACGCATGATATCTCGAAACTTTTAGAGGTATTCGACGGAAGAATACGTGTCTCATAATGAGCTTTGTAATTATGTCACGATGCTTTTGAACTTTACCTTCTGAGAAATTTCATATTCCAAAAGTAATTCAGTAACACCCTAACTTGAGTTTTACCAAGTGATTACCGAGAGTGATACGGTGTGCGTCGTCCAGGGCTAAATTCCCGGTGTGGCACTCAAACATTGCGGTGTTGACCAAACATTAAGAGAAAAGTTGGGAAACTAAAAAATAGCGGACTCCAATCTAGACAGCCGGTGACGTTGGATGTAGTTGTGCTGACCACTCACATAAGCCCACTGCAGACCCAGAGCACAAGGGACTGTTGCACCGTCGAGCAACCACTTTCACCATCTTTGGATCACTTCAGATGGATTGAAGTCAAAACTCACTACATTCTACCAAAATCGGAAGTGGTTGAAATTATTACTACTTTCGATTCAACGATGATTTTCATAAAGTAAAAATGGAAAGAGGTATAGAAACGCAGCATTATGCAATCGATTCAGCGTCCCAATAATAGATTCCATCTCCTTCGTTAACTCTCTATTCAAACCTCAAGTGGTTCAAACTAACTATTTCTGGTTTAACTTGCATCGCTAGAGAACTAAACTGGTATTAAATAGCGACAAGAGGTTTTCTGCAAACGATTCAGGGTCTCAAGAGAATCTACCGTCACAACCCACAACACTCTATCAAAACCGGAAGTGGTTGAAAGGTAATACCACTTTCGGTTTCGGTTTAGGAAAAGCGGTAAGATATATCGAAATACAGTTTTTTGCAATCGATTCAGCTTCCCAGGAGTAGGTTCTACCTCCTCTTTAATTCTTTATTGAATACGGATGTGGTTCAAATGAACCAAATGTGTTTCAACTTTGTCGACATAGAACGAAAACAGTAAGGCATAGAGAGTAATAGATTCAGCGTCCGGGGAACCGATCATATCTTTGATCTATCATTTTATTGCAACTAGTAATTATAAATCTAGTACTTCAAGTTTGAGTATTGAATTTCCATAGTTTGGAAATGTAATGTAGTTTTAAACTGGGAAGTTAAAGTCACTTGGTATAAATCTCTAAATTGACTCTTTTTATTCTGATAATATGTAAGCTTTTTTTGGGGGGCGGGGATGAGCTATAGGAGATGTGACTTTTTGAAGGTCCAGTAATAAGCATTACGATTATTATCCTCAAGTGGTACATAAAAGGGACAACGATGGATAAGTTGGAGATTTTTTTATACCTATTTTACACAAAAACACTCAAACATTAAATATCGGTTAAAGCTGCGTACACCCATACGAGCTTTCCTAGTTTATCTTATTTGCCTAATGTCGAACAGGTGTCACTTGCAGAACTTTAGGAAGAAATAAATGATAATTTTTGAGATGGTAAATGCCACTATATGTAGAAGAGACATATATCTAACTGTAAGATACAGAAAATATGTAGTTTTATATTTGTATATAGGCCTAATATATTTTAGTGTAATGCAAACTGATATTTGTATCAACACAATGGATACAGACTAGACATAGCTGTTCTGATAGAAACAGATATGCTCCAATAGATACAAAGAAGACAGAGCTATTCGAATAGAAACAGATATACTTCAATAGATGCAAAGAAGACATATCTATTCTAATAGAAACAGAAATACTTCAATAGACATATACCAGACAAAGCTATTTTAATAGAAACGAATATGCTTACCCAAGACAGACGAGATAGAGCTATTGCAGTAGAAACAGACATACTTCAATTGATATACAGATGGTGATCAGAAAAATGGAAACACCTGTAGTTGGCAACACGTCAGATATATGGGTTGGCAGTGTTGTCGTGGTGTGAGTGTGACGGCAGTGGCTACTGTGTTAGGTGTGTCGAGTGGGACAATGTCGAAGGTGATGACGGCCTACCCAACACACGGGAAAACCACATCGGAGAAACGGAACAGTGGGCGGAAGAAAATCATGAGTGACAGGTCACGCCGGGTATTAAAGCGCAATGTCACGCAGAACCGTCGTGCCGCTGCGGAGCAAGCGATGGAGGAACTCAATCAACACCTCCCCCATCCTGTTTCGACAATCACAATCCGCCGCGAATTACATGACATGAACTTACGGGGTCGTGTTGCACGGGCCAAACCGCTCATCAGGGACCATAACGCTTTCGCACGCCGCAAATGGTGCCGAGACCATGCAACTTGGACCGTTAAGGACTGGAAACGTGTGATATGGTCGGATGAGTCATCCTTCACCCTATTCCCAACCAGGGGCCGTGTTTATGTGTGGAGAACGCCCAAAGAAGTTTATGATATGCAGTGTCTCCGCCCAACTGTGAAACATGACGGCGGCTCGGTGATGCTGTGGGCTGCCATATCATGGTTTTCATTGGGTCCTGTGGTCACACTTAGCGGACGAATCACTGCCAACGATTATGTCGCAATTTTAGGAGACCATTTGCTTCCAATGGTCCGGATGTTGTTCCCGGACAATGACGCCATCTTGCAAGATGATAATGCACCCATTCACACAGCTGGCGTTGTTGCAGCGTGGTTTGAGGAACATCGGGATGAAGTTCAACACCTCCCCTGGCCCGCCCAATCCCCAGATCTCAACATAATTGAACATCTTTGGTCCGTCTTGGAAACACGACTCCGGCGACGATTTCCAACTCCATCCTCTCTCACAGAACTGGCCGTTGCCTTGCACGAGGAATGGTGTAAAATTCCACTTGCTACCATTCACGATCTCTATGCCTCCATCCCACGTCGCATCAAGGCTGCTCTGAAGGCGAAAGGTGGCCCGACATCATATTAATCTGGTAAGTTGTAATTTCGTTCAGGTGTTTCCATTTTTCTAATCACCATCTGTATATTGAGCTATTCGAGAAAACAGATACTTTAATAGATGGCGACTGGAAATAGATATTCTAATACAAAAATATATACTTCAGTAGATACAGACAAGACAGAACTGTTCGAATAGAAACAGACGTATTTCAGTAGATAGAAACGACACATAGCTGTTATAATAAAAACATAGGGCCTATATATTCCGATAGATTCATATGATGGCAAAAAAGTAGACATACTTCAATACATATAGACGAGACATGGTTCTTCAAATAGAAACGAATATACTTCATCAGATACAAACAAGACAGAGTTATTTTAATAGAAACGAATATGCTTCAATAGATATAGATGAGACATAGCACTTTCAATTGAAACAGATATACTTCATGAAATACAGACGAGACATAGGTCTTTCAATAGAAAAAATGAAATGAATTCTTTCAGTTTAACGTCTCACGGTTGAACATAGCTATTCTAAGAGAAACTGATATATTTCAATAGATACAGACGAGACATATCTGTTCTAATACAAACTGATATATTCAAATAGACATAGATGACACAGATATATTTCATCAGATACAGAAGAGACATACCTATCCCAATAGAAACATGTATTTCAATAGTTGCCAGACAGAACTATTTTAATAAATCCAATATACTTCAATAAATACAGACGTGACAGAGCCTTCACGTCTGATATACTTCAATAGATACAGACAAGAATAGTTATTCAAATAAAGACAGACATACTTCAATACATGCATATAAAACAGATCTATTCCAATAAAATCAGATATATTTTAATAAATACAGACTAGACATAGCTATTATAATACAAACTGATATATTCAAATAGATACAGATGAGACAGATTTATTCCAAAAGATACAGACGAGAGCGATCTATTCCAATCGAAACAGATATACTTCAATAGATACAAAGAAGACATAACTATTTTAATTAAAAAATATTTCAATAGATAAAGAGTTAACAGAGCTATTGCAATAGAAACGGATATACTTCAATAGATAAAGACAAGATGATATTTTCACGATACCTTTCCGAGACGAGTCAGTCTCAAATCTCGTTTCCTGGACATCGTTATACCTAATTACATATTTTTATACGTCTCCGCTAATAAAACGAATGTTTAAGTGAGGAGATCAATATAAAGTACGTATCTTTCGTACTATTGTCGACTTTAAATGATAGAGGCAGAGAAAATTTTAGGCCAATTTTCCCGGGCCTTTTTATGCAGGCTACACTGTTGTTGTCCATTATTTGTATTTAATATGCTATTGTTTAATCCTAAACATTTCACTTTATATATACATACATCCCAGCGTTACAAAGATTCAACTTCTAATTTGAACCCTTTAGCATAGAGAATCGGAAAAAGAAAACCAATCTCGTCTATTGTTTGTGTGCAGGAACCTGCAAGGAAGGAAGGAGAAAGGCTGTTCTCTTTCAGTCGCCGCGCGTGCTATTTCTGTACAATGCTCGGTTGTCTTGAGGTTCGTTGTGGAGAAACTAATCCACTTAAGGCAGGTCACACCACTGACCCCGAAACATCCCTACTTCCTCTCTTTCCACAAAATCCCCCTCAGATTCTACCTTGAATCTCTCTCCATCGCCCTGATTCCTACCTACCTCAAAAGCCGCTAAGCTCTTGTTCTAGCCAGCAACGGCTGTATGCAAGGCAAAGAAACACAGAAAAAAAAGGATAGGAACAGCTTTGTTTAAGCCAATCTAGTAACACGAAATCCAGGTCATTGGTGTGTGTAACCGCTATTGCATATTATATTACCGTTAGTGTTGGAGTTTGGAAAGGCTTAGGATGAAATGTGGTTTAAAACAATTCAATAACTGACACTTGAGATCATGCGAATTACGAAATGTATAGCACATTTTGCCAGTAATAATTTTTTTTCTTTAGTGTTAAAATTTTGCGGCCACATTATATTAAGAAATGCAATTTGTTTTCGATTTTTTGGATTGTTTGTTCCACGGTACCTAATGGTGAATTGTGTACATTAATCAACTTATGTTACAGGAAATAGGAGTCCCTTTCTCAGTGCAAAGTCATATTGCACAGATCTCACAATAAACTTTACGCCTTCCTCTTATATTGCTTATAAAAGGACGTTAAATTGCAATAAACCATTTTTTTGTTTATTTATGATTCTAATAATAGTATACTCCTGTTTTTGAAGTTTATGTCTAACCCTTTTAATCTTTCTTCATATGATATGTCTGCCTGTATAGCCCTTATGTGATTCACAAATTATTTTTCAGAAAGTCTTTGGTCCATTTATACCAATTTTAGCATGAAGGTAAATGAAGACCCAATTATATAACCTGAAAATGCTAATTGAGATCACTCTACGATGAAATATGAAACAAGTTGCTATTCGGCCCATCCGTACTATAGACCCATTTGAACCAATATTGGCATGATGATAATCCTAAGATGAAGGGCCTCCCAAATTTAGGAAAGATTATTTAAGGCTAAAAATGTTAAAATTCGTAAATACGTGAACAATAATTTGAAAAAAAATAACAAACTCAACACGAAAATACTGTGCCGTTGACAATGACATTATATGTACATTAAAGTGATATGGACGATGAAAAAAAATTCAAGTAGTCTTAGTGATAGCCTTGAAGAGTAGTACTGAGGGATCCACTTAAGAATGACTGACTACAGCCATCAGTCAAGTTGTCATACCGAAAAAAAAACTTTAAAAAATTTACTAAAAATATGGGTCACTATACGAAAGTATTGGGAGATATTCAAATAACATACGGGGAGTACCAAGCATAGTAGTAGAAACATGTCAGTTAGTTTCTTTGCTAATTTGAGTCTATCTAAGTTTATTCATATGTAATATTATATATAGAATTTGATATATCTTCTCTGCAGTGTACTATGCGTCTATAATTAAACATGAGTTCGGAAGCAGAGGAGCGCCTATCGAGAATAGATCCGAGATTTCCTTCAGTACAAGTAAATTTCGTTAGTTTGTAGCCGTTATTTCTCGAATTTAATGTCCTTTCCAGCACCGAGGCTACGTGACATATTGGCCTGATACTGAAGTATACTCTCCCTAAGCTTTTCGTTATGACGCTTGCAGGATGACAGTACATAGTACGGTTAATGAGATATAGTCCAAAATTATCGCTGACTCTTAAAGTTATTTTTTTTATTTAACTATAATATTGTTCAATCAGAAGATACAAATAGATAAATCACATAAAGCTGAACAAAATCAATTGTATGGCCTTAAAAAGTACGGCATTCACTGCAATCAAACGCAGTTTATAGTGTTTATTCTCCTGGAGTAGCTTATTTACTCATTTATGTACAGTATATGAATATATTTATGTTTGCTGCGTACACTGTGTTAAGTCCAAAAACTTGATTTTGAGAAAAAATGATTTTAAAAATTTTGAGTTGATACCCGAAAACGAAATTGTCAGAAGAAATATTTACATACACAATAAGCCAAAATTATTTATTAACAAACAAAAGTAGTAGGTAAGTAAATTTCAAACCAATGACAAAGGACTAGTATGTAGCCAATATTATTATGAATTAAAAAAAATGCTATACTAAACAACATTGCACTTAACACGGTTCACACACAGAATATTACACATTTCAAGTTGGAGTGTAGATAGAATAATTTGCAAAAATAAATTATGTTTTCACTTTATTTCATTTTGAACAGAAAATAACATGGAAATAACACGGAATTCTTCATAAGTTAGACAAAACACCTTTTGTAGTTACAAAACATTAACAACGTATATACTTTATACAGTACAACCCCTCAAATCCGAACTAATTGGGGCTGAAGCCTGTTCGGATTTCGGGGGGTTCGGATTACCCGGGAAATAATATTATGTACTTATTTCGTCACTGAATTTGCGGTGAAACAACGACTGAGGTTAGACAGGGTGGCCCAGTGGTTGAAAGGGCAGTGACCTTGACTGGCGGGTGTACACCCATGTCCAAAATCATTGTCGCATATCTATAACTGTCTTCTTGTAAGAATATAATTAGATAATGATTTTGAATAAGCATTAAGTCTAAAAATGTTAAAACCTTAAAAAAAACTAAATTTGTGTGATTAATTTTTTTTTTCTTTCATTTTCCAGCTGTAATTATTTTTTTTCTCCTGAAAACGTGTTAGGATTTGTCGGGTTTTTGGATTTCCGGGGTTCGGATTTGAGGGGTTGTACTGTAGCAAAATTTCTAGTTTTCAGTTACTTTCAATTCTTTCTCCCCTTTGTCCTGTAGTTAGCTATAGTTTTAACTCTAACAAAATTATTTTTTTCTGCTAGTCCTCTTCTTATTTGTTTTGTTTATTGCATCTTATTCCTCATATTCTTCACAATCAGCTTGGTCAGGGGGTATACAACCATGACGTCATGGGACGTTTCTAAATTCTCATAAAAGTGGTGAAAAACATGTGAGATGAATTGAAGGAGATCTAGAAGATCAGCCTTCTTCTTAGCTGAAATCAGATTAAGTTCTTTTGTACCATAATTGTGGATTCAAACATTTAGCATATTTTCCCCATCTTTTAAAACTGAGAGTTTTGAAGGCTCCTCTTCGTCCAGTGATGTTTTATAAAATATCATACCAGGCTATGCTTTCCTGTACTGAAGCCACTTCACTTGTTTTCAAACGAAAGGATTGCCATCTAAATCTTCTTTGTGCTGCAGCAGATCGCTCATGCAGACGACTTACAGCAACACAGCCGTGTTGTTGCAATCTCATCAAAATATTTCAAAATACAATTATCACAGCTAAACCTTACTTGAAATTTAATTTGGAATATTTCCGCTTTTATTCAAAAGAACAATAATTATAACGAAGAGATCGGTGTAGTTTGAAAGTGGTTCACATAATAATGGTCTTGGCTTTCATTTACAATACCGATCAGAGTTAAAAATAGCTTTACAAAAACACAATTTTGATCTCTGTGCCGACAAGTGTTAACTATCAAAATTAATTATAGATGTCAGCTGTGAAAAGGGAATTAAGTCACAGAAAATGTAGCTTAACACGCACTACCCCGCCGTATAGGAATTCAAAGAAGTTCGTGTATAGCGGGATAAGTAGCAATGAAGAACTTAATACATTTTACCCTGCAGATTAAGGACTAATTTCTATTCAATACCTGGGGATACAATGTTATAACTTGGCTTAGAGATGTAATGTGACTTACCCTCTTAAACCCACATGTAGCTCTTTGAATTTCAACCTGGCTACAGTGATAACTCTGCCACTTTTTGGACTTAACACACTGTACGCAGCAAATACAGATTATACAAATTAGTCATTTGCAACAACAGATTGATATATTGGTGTTCCATTTTCCTAAAATTGACGCACATACTTCTAACAGTGATATGCGTAATCCTAATAGTGATACGCATACTCCTAACAGTGATACACATATTCTTAACAGTAACGTTGATACTGCTAAAAGTGACACATACTCCTAACAGTAACGCGGATACTGCTAAAAGTGATACACATACTCTTCACAGTGATACACGTACTTCTAACAGTGACGCGCATATTGCTAACAGTGATACATATACTCCTAACAGTGACGCGCATACTGCTAACAGTGATACACGTACTTCTAACAGTGATACACATACTCCTAAGAGTGACGCGCATACTCCTAACAGTAATACGCGTACCTCTAACAGAGATACACACACTCCTAACAGTGATACACATACTCCTAACAGTAGCACGGGTATTGCTAAAAGTGATACATATACTCCTAACAGTAACATGAATACTGCTAAAAGTGATACGCATACTCCTAACAGTGATACACATACTCCTAACACTGATTCGCATACTCCTAACAATAATACACACACTCCTAACAGTGATACACATACTCCTAACAGTAACACGGGTACTGCTAAAAGTGATACACACACTCCCAACAGTGATACACATACTCCTAACAGTGGCGCGCATACTCCTAACAATGATACGCATACTCGTAACAGTGGCGCGTATACTCCTAACAGTGATACACGTACTTTTAACAGTGATACACATACTCCTAACAGTAATACACGTACTCCTAACAATGATACGCATACTCGTAACAGTAGCGCGTATTCCCCTAGCAGTAATACACGTACTTCTAACAGTAATACACACACTCCTAACAGTGATACGCATACTCCTAACAGTGATACACATACTCCTAACAATGATACGCATACTCGTAACAGTGGCGCTTATACTCCTAACAGTGATACACGTACTTTTAACAGTGATACACATACTCCTAACAGTGATACACGTACTCCTAACAGTGATACGCATACTCCTAACAATGATGCGCATACTCGTAACAGTAGCGCGTGTACTCCTAACAGTAATACACGTACTTTTAATAGTGATACACACACTTCTAACAGTGATACGCATACTCCTAACAGTGATACACATACTCCTAACAGTGATACATGTACTTCTAAGCGATACACATACTCCTAACAGTAACACACGGAATCCTAAAAGTGACACACGTACAACTTATAAACGAAACAAAAAACAGTAATTCAGTATATTTAAGAATACATTGAGAATGATCATTACAAATAAAAGTGTACAGCTTTAAAAAAAACTACAATTTACTAAACATGAGGCAAGTAGCTTGCAGGAACTACTTGTAGTTGTATCATGCTGAAACTGTAGTTTTGTTACTGAGCCTTGGTACTGAATAGTGGTCTAAACTCCGTGCAAACTACCAAACAAACAAAATATTAGAATTATTCTTTAAAAATAAAATTCAATGTATAAATAGAAAAATACATGAATGATTTTGTACTATCACTATTATGATATGCAGTGTACTTCACAATAGTCTTAACAACTTTGCAATTTCAAATAAAATTTTCAGACTACTTACAGAACTGATTTTGGTGTCATTTTTCACAACAAAATAGATCAAGTTTTTTCTTACGTTACATTATGTTGGGTTAATGTGGCTTTCATTATCAATTTTGTGGAGCCAAAACCGCAACAGCATGTGAAGTATAATTTATTCAACTGCGGTGTACATTCTTGCTCTGGCCTTAGTAAGAGCAACACTAATGCCCTCCCATCAATGGTAGGCCTACTGTAGGAATTTTTACAATAACCAGTTAAAAATTCCGTTGCACAATTGTCACAGACTTCGATTTTTCAAACCAAAACTCACAGCAGCGCTCGGGACTAGTAACTCGAGACCAGTACTTTTTTTTTATATATAACTGTTGCTAACATTTAAAGTGTGCACTATGCACTACGTGAGTCAAAATTTGATCTATTTTACTACAGAATGACGCCGAAACCAGCTCTCTAAGTAAAGAATTTGCGCAGGTGCGAAGTCCATTTTAAAGCTCCCTGTATATGTATCTGGGTATAAGAAGCAACATTATTCTAAAATAATTTTGAAATTTTGAGGACCCAGTAACATGTTTGACAAGCAGCCGTACTATACAAAGACGTCCAGGAAAGCCCATCATTTAAAAGATTGCACGCGATGTCTGTTTCATTTTTTCCAACAAATTTCTTTTTCAAATATTTTCTTTTAATCCTTACACTGACAGATCGTTTCTATTTCCCTTTAACAGCAGATAAAAAGATTATTATTAAACCTAATGTTATTAAATATATAATAATACAAGAAATGAATACCAGCAACCTTCAAACCATTCATTATTTTCAAAATATATGAGTTTTATGGGGAACGTTTCCTTTAATAGAATTAATGAATGTTTAAAATACACGGAAAATAAAAATAAATGATAATTATGAATAAATAGTAGGTGTTACTTTATAATAATGGGAGGGTTAAAGTTGAAGAAGCCATCAATCATAAAGTATGCACTGTAATGACGGAATTAGCAGACGAATAATAGAAAAAATAAAAGACGGTTGGTTAAAAACGAAAGAAACAAGAGGAAACCACAGGATAGAAGAAAGTGTAGACAATAAGAAACTCAAAAGAATATTTAACAGACGAACGCCAAAAAAAAAAAAAAAAAAAAAAAAAGTTAAGATGAAGGTGGTAGAAACGCTAGTGTTAAGTGTTAGCGTGTGTTTTGTGTATTGCTATCACGCTAACCTGAAATTAAGGTTTGCCTTTTCTTTATCCTCCCGTCTCTTGGTCCACTTTCCAGCATTATTTCAGTCAATGTAAACGCGTATATTTATGTCTTTTGTGTGTGTGTGTGTGTGTGTGTGTGGATGGGGAAGGGGAAGGGGAGGGGTAGATGACTGAAAACAATAGTTTGTTTGCTACCAGATACAGTATGTTTCTTGATTTGAAACTAAAACTGAGAAACCACGCTGAAAGAAATAGCATAAAATATGTCAAAGGAACTTTATTTCCTTTTGATAGATTAAAATAAAAATAATCTTTGCAACAGTAATGGCACTTTCTTCGATATTAGGTGACTGTCTAACACAACAGGAACGTAGGCATCCCCAAAATGAAGTTGGCGGTAGAAGTTAGGGGGGCCGATCCAACCATATTATAGTTCATCATCATATTATAGCTCATTTGTAAGCCTATTGCGAAAATTTTAGGGAGGACAGTCAAAATTTAGGGGACCCGGTCCCGGCTGCCCCTCACCCCCGTGGATACGGGTCTGCTCTACAATTCCAATGTTTTTAGTATTATTATTGTATCACTCAATTATTGTAAATGAAAGTAAAATCAAATTCCTTATTTATTGTCCCACTTATATGACTTTAAGACCAAGGGAGACGGGTGATTAATTGAAAATGTATGATTATGAATGACATGGTGGAATGATTATGTGAGAGGAAACGGGAGGATGCCGAGATAGTCCAAGAACAAGAACACGATGGTGTCCACCAGAAACTAATGTTGGAGCTCCTTCGTGGCTAAGCGGTTAGCGTACGCAACTATGGCGTGTGAAACTAGGGTTAGATTCCCGAATCAGTAGGTCCATGTCTCATATAGCCTCGCTGCTGAACGGGACGTAAAACGCTAAATCAACTCAACTCAGAAACTAATATTGGCCTCGGAACGAAATACTCAAAATTATTACTTGTTCATTTGTTGAAATTTAGCGTCCGTTTTCAGTACCGAGACTATATGAGACATTGACCAATTACTATTAGACAACACACGCCATCTACTAGATTAGTAGGGAGACTCAAATTCTTTCATTGTTATACTATAGCTGAAATATAGATAAAATATTCAAATATGTAATATACCTGTACGTTCTTACATATGTTAGTTGGTCGGGTATGGACTTTTTGGGATTTGGGTGCAAGAACTATGAATTTCGAAGAAAAAATTCTTATTGTTTGGAAATTTATCTACTCAAAACCTAAAAGTACATACCCATTTTTAAAAAAAAATCAAATGCAAATATGCAAATGTTTATTAAATACAAATGTTATGGAGGATTGAAGATCATTGATTCATAAATAGCAATATATCCTTTGTCTTATATGTAGCTATAATATAACAAAAAGAGAATGGCTCCTTTTGTCAGTGAGTCATTTCGATGAACAAACTTATTCGGTAAATTATTGAATCTTGATAACTTTCTGAAGCACTGACGCAACTAATTAAAAATTTAGCTAATATGTATAATATGAAACTAGTATATGTCGGTTCCTGGTTCGATCCCAGCTTCCGAAAAGTAGACTTTGAGGTGGACAAACAAGGTGTACGTGAATGTTTTCCTGTTTCTTCTAACTTTATTCATTCCATCGTTGCCTTCAATTATCATTATCACCATCTTCTTTAGCCTGGCCGGTATAACCATGAGGTGTGAATCTGAAAAAACTCCTTTCATTTTTTACTTATATCTTGTTTTTCCCTCTTCCCCTTCCCATGCAAAATTTGAAATGATTGTACTTGTTTTACTCAGTAGTGTCATTCAAATAATTTAATAGCCGGTTCTATGATTAGTGATGTTTAGTTTTTACTAATAGTATTAATATATGATTATAGTAGGCCTAGTATATGTTATACTAGTATACTATTAAGAGTCTTCACTACAGCCAAATTAAACTACTGCTAATTTTAGAGTTTTTTGGTAATATCTTCAAAGTAAATAAAAACATATTCGAAAAGCAGGAAATGTAGTGAACTAGACAATACGATTTTGCATGTGATACCGTTATCACAACTCATCTATCTGTTTTCGATTTGCAACTGTAGATAATTTAACATTTTTTGTTGGCTCTGTGAATAGCGGCATATCAAAAGCAGATAGGTGAATTGTGGTAAAGGTATCATATACAAAATCGTATTGTCTAGTTTACTACGTTTCTGCTTTTCGAATAGTTTTCTTTGTTTTGAAGATATTACAGAAAAGCTTTAAAATTAGCGGTTGTTTAATTTCGTTGTAGTGAAGACCCTTAACATTAACTAGGATTAAGGTATGCAGCATGCACTACATACAAAACACTATGCGTTGAGTTAGATCTAGGATGAAAAAGGAGACCAACAAGCTAGTTAGTGTTTAAAATACTCGGAACTATTGAAATATAGCAGCAACGCCGGTGTAAGTGCAAAAACACGAAAACATTAGGGCCTCATTTTGTATCAGTTTGTGTCAGTGCAACAATACACTAGTATATTACTAACATTAAAGTCGCAAAATTTTATAGTTTCCATCAGGAAATATCTTATATAAGCGAATTGCCTCTGCAGATCGACAGAATTATATTTCCATTGATGAAATGTTATAGTTAATTGAGGTGTCATGTCTTAACTGCTTAATTGTCTCTTTAAAAAGCTGGACAGGAAGTAGTAGAGCATATTTCTCTCGAAAATAGTACTAGTGAACTGAAGTTCTTTCTGTTGGTACTAGATCTAAAGGTTGAGAAAGAATTTTAACATCGTGTTCCGGGAACTTAAAAAATTCTAACATCCGGTTCGGGAGAATCGGTGCAAATCGGCTGAATGAGATAACTGGTTATATAGTATTAAGTCGTAAAATATATCTAAATATTGTGAGAGTTCCTTGTTTAGATTGTATGTATTGCAGGTGGCGTAGATGTGAGTGACTCTTTTAAATTATTACTTGCGTTGTACAAAATGTATCAGAGATATACAAAATCGAGTTGTTGCTTTATTTTGAGATGGAAAAGGATGGTTCATCTGTTATTTCCTGCTCTGCGCCTTTATAACATCTGATAGAAATGGAGTTTTATGTTATAGTGAGGGTTGTTCGCTGTTATGTACTAAGGTTGTTTTACTGATTCGGTGGCTTTGTTACAGAATATTGAGAACCCGTAAAAATTCGGGATTTTAGGACTTAAAGATCGTAACATTTTGTGTGTGTACAATTTCAAAAGCCTTGCTTTTCTGGTGCTTGTCACAAAAGTCTGCCAAACAAGAAGTTAGAGATTCGTGGTCTAATATAATATTTGATGAACCGTGACTGAAAATACACACAATTTTCAATATTAATAATAGTGATACTATTGTTTCAGTTGGAAATTGACTTCATGTTTCTGTCCTCCCTCGCCTCGACAGTAAAAGTATTCTTCGTCAATTTTGAATTGCAACCAATTTACACCCTGTTTACTCTCATGTTTGGGCTTCTCTTCGAGAATGAGATATTGTCTACTGTTTTGGAATAATTATGATTATTGTGTAACTTAACTGGTATAAAAATCAATCAGCCGAGATTTACAGCCCATAAAATGGTTGCATATCAGACGAAAGTAGTCTACAATAAAAATTAATTCAATTGAATAAATTAGATCGTACCCCAAGCGACCTCTAACTTTGAACGTGTGTAATACACCCTTGTAAAGTTGGAAAGCTAGATAGAGTGAGACTCTACGTTGCTAGGAACAATGGAGATCTACGTACTACAATAATTCCACCATCGCGTCCATTTTGAAGTCCGCCATCTTGGATTCAGATTATTTTTCTCTGAAAGGTAAAGGGTCATCTGATATATAGTTTCTGAGTAGCTTTTTTTTATTGCAAATACATATCTGAGTTATTTACACAACTTATCTCTAATCATTTAATAATCATTACCCTGTACAATAGGTGCAAATTGTAAAAAAAAAAAAAAAAAAAAAAAAAATTTACTAATAATAATGTGTGTGTCTGTGTATTCGTCTGTCACCAAAGTTCCGCTTAGAAAAGATTCACCTAGAGCCACCCAAATTTGGTACAAAAATAGTTTTCCACCAGATTTAATTCTGTACGAAGCCTTTTTTACATACTTCGTCACGAGAGTAATTATGAGGGGTCAAAAAATGCATAAAGGGAGATTGTAAATACCTGAATGCCAGATACAAGTGTCAAATGCATAGTTTTCGAGGTCTCTGAGATGAATAGTTACACTTCTAATGCCATTCAAGTCCAACTTTAGTCCTCATCATTATGGAGGTTTCGAGGATGTGATAAATAACATGTATAAAGATCGATATTAATGTCAATAGTTTTCCTGCTTGTTAAACTGATTGGTGACAGGCCAAACGACTTTTGAGTTCGAATTTTGGCAAGAAGGGACATGGCAACTCATCCAGGAACTGACAAGGGCAATGCAAAGAGCGTTGCTCTCAGGTGTTATTAAACTCAATATTGATAGGGCATCGCAGAAAACATTTCTCCTCTATTCAAATGATAATATAATTCAATTTCGTTTTGTCAACAAACTCACCAAGTTTTATTTCCAGCAACTGCAAAACTGCAACACTGCTTAAGCGTTTGTTTACACAAAATGGTGCTTATAGTCCAACAGAAAGTCGTGTGATGTTTTTGCTTTGTAAAATTGAAATATCCCCTAAGTATACTTATGAAATTCAGACAGCACCAATAAAAACCACCAGGGAGTCGCTCAACTATTCAGTCGAATAAACAAATATTGAAATTGGGTTACCAATATCTGTTGAGAAGAGAAGACATTTACTGTTGATTTTGTAATCGAGTCCACTGGCATAACTTTTCTAAGTTACTTTCCCCGTAATATATTACACTACTTGCAGCTAATACTGTAATATATATATATATATATATAATAAACCAAACATACCATTGAGCGTTCTCGGATCTTTTAGCCTACCTCTCCTTCCCCCTGAAACGCAGGGTTTCTAGGAAACTTAGGCATGTGAGATATCCTGAAATGATAATATGAAACAAAGAATTTTAAATTATAGTAAAAACTGTTATGTTGTTATGTAAGTAAATGTATAGGGTGTGCACAAAGTCGCGCAAGCTGAACTTTGGAGCATTCATAAGTCATCACCAGAGGTAGCAGATTATTATCGTTCCTCGGCGATTTGCAAGTTTCTTGATTGTTTATTACAGTGTATATAAGATAGTTCGTGGCCATCCACATATGCTGACACCGCCTGGTACCATCAGTGTTGCCATATTACGCCAAATATCTGAAAACATGCATTTTTTTAAAGACACACTATTATCATTGCCCTGGAATGTCTACATTTAATCATAATATATCGTTCTTGATTCGGAACGATACATCTATACCCATCCCACCCATTAACATTTCCATTTGTTCTCAAACAAACCCACAGATGCCTTTATTTAATGATTTTTCATGCTTTGGAAAAAAAATCACCTTTGTATGTTTCTGGCATTCGTGAGGACGGAAGTCGAACCCTCACCCCCATGGTTTATATCTACTAAAAGAAATATCTACACAGATAAGTTGTAAAATTGCATATTTATCAGGGCGTCTATAAAGTCTGACCCCGGGTCATTTGCTCGGAAACGGTTGGGTAGATGGAAAAATAAGCGAACATGAATCCCATTATTTTTAGGGGGACACGATTCGAGTGAAAAAGTGTTGCCCCATGGTCTCCTGGGGGGTCCGAAATGGGGTCCAACTCAAAATTTTCAAATGGCAAGGGAGTTCAAGTAGTATATCGATGGAAAGGTATTGCTAAAAGAAAGAAGATAGTACCAGTCACGAGTTCCTACACGAATTCTGTGCAAAATGGCTGTCGATCAAAATGTCAACACAGTGTGCATTGAAGATTCTGTAGCCACCCCTAGCAATCTGAAACAGTGAATCAGATATCAAAAGCGAACAACGTGTCTCATCATTTCAAAAGTACAACATATCGAGGTAAAGTAAATTACCCCGTATTTCCCCTTAGTGTATGAAACGGGTTTAATCTCAAATGTTTCAAATAGACAGGTATGTCATATTGTATGTCGTACGAAAGATCTGAATAAAAAGTATTGTTATAGCATGACTGTCCAAAAATAATAATGGTCTCAAAATATAAATCAATAATGTTTTATACTACGACATTTTACTAGTAATGAGTGCGAAATCATTACGTAACAGACACATGGATTTTCAAATTGTATGAAATTGATGTTGGAGGTGTTGAGCTCAACTTTATTAGGCATCTGAGTACCATATACTGTAGGTTTACTGTAGAAAGTTTCGAAGAATTACACGCAGAAAGAAATAATATGAGAACAGGCTTTGAAAAGGGTACCGGTAGTTGTCAGGAATCGCCAATAATAATAATAATAATAATAATAATAATAATAATAATAATAATAATAATAATAATAATAATAATGAGAAGACGAAGGCGCAGGAGAATCCTGTATTCAGAAATCACTACTACAATGAGACTTGACCGAACTAGTTCTCAAGATTACTGGCACCTCTGATAAACACCCTTTCTGTACCACCATTCCGCACACACAGGAACTGAAAATCCTTTTCTATGCTTTGTGCGGAAGAGAGTTTTCTTCAACATCTGTCTCGTTTACGTGTTAGCAACATCGACAGCTGCGGCAGTAAAGCATTGCCTGTACGAGTTAATAGGTGTGTTTTTGACTTAGTGTAGTGCAACAAAATCGAATCATTTACTCTTTCATTTCTTATGTCATTTCGCGCTTAGTTTCCGGACTTTCCAGCCATATGATGGGACGCTTAGCGGAAGACAAAGTGGAAATAATCTTCCTTTATGGTGAATGTGGTCGAAACTACAGAGCAACCTCTAGAAGTTTTAAGGAGTCATTTTCTGACCGATCAATTGATCACAAGTACGTTTCCGATTTAGTACAGAAATTTCGCGAAACACAAAATGTAAAACATCGGCTTCAAGTTGATGAGGACACAGTGCTGGAAGTTCTTGAGAACGCTATTATAACACCCCAGCGGTCTTGGAGTGCAATGAGAGCCTCCTTGGGTATTTCCAAACTCACAATCGGCAAAATCCTGAGAAAGCATTCGTTTCATCCATACAAAATACACAACTCACGAGCTCAGTGAGGATGACTTTGGTCATCGTCTTAAGCTTTGTGAATATTTCAAGAGTAGGACATACCCAAGAACTACAAAAAGTAAATGTTTGGTCGGGAATTTTAGGAAAACATATCATAGGGCCTCTGCTCATTGATGACACTTTAACCCCGGAAAGACACTTATATCTGTTCGTAAATCTAGTAGACCCTCTCATTACAATGGTTATTGAAACTGATACGACTGAAGAAGGCGAGTCAGAATTTGACGCAGAAGGAATTATATTTCAACAGGATGGTTGTCCTACACATTATGATCGCACTGTGCGCCCGTATCTGGGTCATAGATTCCTAAACAGATGGATTGGAAGGCGAGGAGCAATTGAGTGGCCGTCTCGATCCCCAGATTTGCCTCTAAACGACTTTTCCTTATCGGGATACCTGAAACTGTAGTCTAAAAAACGCAACCAACTGCATTACTGGAATTAAGGACCCGAATCACTACAGCTTGCCGAGAGATACCACCACTTACTTTTAAGCACGCAGGGGTTAAATGGTGCTCAATTTCAGCATTTATTATGCTAAAGTTCAATCCAGTATTACACCATATAATTGTACTCGGACTTTGATTATAGTGGGGCTAGGGGGAATGGAATCTGCATCTACACATGCTCAAACGACAGTAACAGAGACGAGGATTTTACGTACTTGATTCAGATATTTCGAACGACACACCACTTCACATACTTTTCTATTTAAAAATAAATTGAGTTGAACACCATTTGGGAGTCTAAGGCACGCCCTGAGCGTTTTTATTAACACTATAAGTATTGTACTTTTGAAACCATGAGAAAGAACAAGTAATGATGGTAAAAGAAAGATATGCATCAGAATCAAATTGGGTTAGTAAACGTGAAAATGAAAATGTATTTTTCAATGACAATGACAATTATTATGAGCTAAGTTCTTAAGTGCACTTTGTTTAAAATATCTTTGCGTCATTGGTACTCAGAAACCAATTCGATACTATCTTCCTTATATAAGAAAGACCTCCTATAATTCTTTACCGGTGGATAACGTACCCAAAATGGCTGACATGTTCCCACGTTGAACTGCGATACTGATCCGTTGAAAGATTTAGATCGTTTATCTCCCGATATAAGTGAAATACGGTGGCCGATTTCCTTGATAAAATTAGCTCCTTCTTGACCCCAAGTACCACTTGACTCGATGGCAATTGAATCAAACCAACATTTTATCAACGAGATCAATATATTTATTCCTCTGTCATGGTGATTGTAACCATGATTTATTGCTTAGGGTGCAGTTGAGGTTAGATTCAAATCCTGTTCTTATAGCATCGTAAAATTTCTCAAGCAAATCCTCTTCACGTCAGGAAGGAGAACATCGGAGGAAATACTGTAATCTTGGTATTGACAAAGAGGCTAGCAATAAATAAAACGCTGAATGAGCTGAGATGTTTGATAAGAGTGACAAGAATAACTCTAATTTCAAAATCTACGAATATTTTCCTCCGGGTTTCTGGTGATAGAGCTGCGCCTAGGAGTTCAACCTTAGTTGATAGCAGTAGTTGTATACCAGGTGCGGATTCATTAAATTTATTATAAAGACCCTAAATTTCCTCTTCCTTAGCGCCTAAGAAACTCATTTCGCATTTTGAGTGGTTGAGATGTAAACCGATGGATGTTGCCTGTGAGCGAATGTTGTACAAACTATGTAGTACTGCATCAGTATTTCCGGCTATGGTCCCGTCGTCGAGATACCACACATTCAACTTTGTGTTTATATTATTGACAACTGGTTGGAGAGTCAGAGTAAACAATGCTGGACCTAGGGGGTCGCCCTGCTGAACACCTCGTTGAGAAAAGATAATATTGTGTCGTACAAAAAGGTTGCTAGGTTCAGAATAGCACTGAAAAACATAGGGATAGAAATTTGGAAAGTGCGTTTTTACTGCCGCCAGCATGCAATCTCGATTGACTTCATTGAATGCATTTCGGAAATCGATTTTTAAAATGATTTCACTTGTGAGTGTGGAAAGGAGTAAAACATTCTGGCAGCATATACGGCAGCTTCAGCTCCAGAAGGTAAGCATACTCCTACTTAGTGTGGGAACAATATATCTATTAATGGTTCTCTCATTCGGAAACAAATATTCTTAGCTGCCAAACGTATCCAAACGTTTCCAACCGCTTTTGGGCGTATCCCTCCACTTTTCTTTCTGAGCGCTATCAATGATACGCCGAAGATACGTCTTAAAAGATTGGTACATTTCCAGATATTATCATGTGTAATCAATCACAAACAGAGTTGACTAGACGTTCCTTTGATTCACATTTCTGACTAAGAATAAGATCTTTCAATATCGATTGCCTGAGATTATCCATTCCTCCAGCTGATCCGAACGGGAAAGATTTAAGTGCCTTAATAAATTCATCAGTCTAGACTCTGGTTACTGGAGTATTGGTCTCTGCGGGCTCTGTAGCTATGGAATGTGAATGAGCAGGATGCTTCTCTCTGAGAGCTTCCAATACTGATGAATCTGGAATTGTCATGACGTCTTCCGAAGTTAATAGCCTCACTTCCCCACGTATATCTCCATCGGATAATTTGTGCTCAATACTCTTGAATAGTGATGAGCAAATGCAAGGCCAAGACCAACACCGGGGTGGTCTTGGTCTTGGTCTTGGTCTTGCACTGGAACCCTTTGTCTTGGTCTTGCACACCAAGTCTTGGTCTTGCTTGCAAGAGTCTTGCAAGTCCTGCATTTAAGAAATCTCAAGCTCTTCACAGGTAAATTTTACTGTGGATATAAGGGATAATAAACTCTTCAATGCGCCAATAGTAATGGAAATATAATGCATGTTTCTAAATGTAAAACAGTTTAACTTTGTGTAAGTATCAGGATAGTGTACAATATAGGTGATGACCTTTCCTTTTTTTAATTGGTGTCCACGCTTCACTACTTGTATGATATGCCTAAATCACAACGTTTCGTAATCTGTTTATATTTTTTAACAGTTCCAACACTCTACTGGTTCTCAAACTGGGAAGGCCATCCCTGAGACGCATGAAAGAAAATCAAGACGGCACAGATTATTGAAATACAATGAATTGCAAAATTATTTTTACATTCTAAAGGCGTCAGATTTTTCTTTTCAACCACGACTAGCTAATCCTTGTATTAATCATACTTCCAATTAAATATTGAGATTTTGTTTTACTGATTCCAATATGTACTCTATGGGGCAGAAACATTGACATTACGCAAAAGTGATGAAAAATTGCCGGCTTTCAACACATGAACATGGAGAAAAAAGGAGAAAATTAGCTGTGTTGAACGGACAACGAATAAGAAGGTGTTAAAAAAATTAGCAGTAAGGACTTCGTTGGGTTAAACTTTAAAAATATATATATATATTTCATTAGTCAGTCACTTTTTATATTAGAAAAGCGCTCTCTGATATCGGTCATTTTCGATTATTTTTATATTTCTCTCCTTCCTCCTCCCCAAGTTGCAGGGCTGAATTTGAATTTAAACATCAGAATTGTCACTGTTCGTCTCAGAGACCCCCAAAACTAAGGATTCGGCACTAATATCGGTTATTTTCAATAAACTTATATATCTCCTTCACCCCATGTTGCGAGGTACCTCATCGGAAGTGTCATTGTTCATCTCAATGACCTCGAAAACCATGAGTTCGACATTGATAATGGTAATTTTTGATAACTTTATATATCTTGTTCCTCCCCCAAGTTGCAGTGCTGAATTTGCACTTAAACGGGATCGGAAGTATCACTGTTCATCTTAGCGACGCCGAAAGCTATGGATTCGACACTAATATTTGGTCATGTTTTTTATCATTATTATGTATCTCCCTCTCCCCAAATTACGAGGCTGAATTACGAGCGAACTGGAAAACTATTGATTCGACAATCATATTTGTCATTTTCGATCGTTTTTATATATCTTCTCTTCCCTCCGCCAAGCTACGGGGCTGAACTTGGATTTAAATAGCATCGGAAGTATTAGTGTTTATCTCAGCGACCTCTAAAGCTATAGATTTCATTTTAATATCGGTCATTTTCCATTATTTTTAAATATCTTTCATTTCCCCTCCCCTAAACTGCAAAGTCTAAGTGATATGACAGAAACCACTTTAGGTCCGATCCTCGTCTATGTTGAAAATGAGATTGAGTTCGGTCGGGTGGATCAAGAGTTAGTACATTTTACTTATTTTTGTACATTTTCCATCCCCACCTCCTACCCTAAGTTCTACCGTCAAAGTGATTTAATAAAAACAAAACACCCCAAGTCAGAACCTCATCTATGTTGAAAATTTGATTAAGATCAATTGGCTGGTTTAAGAGTGATGAAGTCATAAAGACAGCACTTACATTTTTAATTATATATATATATATATGTGTAAAAATTAAAAATATAAGTGATGTCTTTGTGAATTCATCACTCTTGAACCATCCAATCGATCTCAATCTAAATATGTATATATCTATATCTATCTATCTATCTATCTATCTATATATATATATATATATATATATATATATATATATATATATATATAAATATTTAGTTAGTTCAATAATGATTGGCACTCCCCCTATAACTGGCGCCAAGTACAGTTTGAAATGTTTGTTTAAGTATCCATTAAGAGAGACTATAGTACTATCAAACCCCACTAAATGGTTTTGTTTCTTTCCGTAGGTAGCATATTGTAGCAGCAGTCGTTCCAACTTGCCAAGAGGCTGGTGGACAGCGAAAAGACAGCATGGAAGCAGACACACATGGGCAACGGTGGACAGTGTGGTTTCTCTTGAGGGAAGGAGTGAATACTTCAGACATCCACAACAGATTATTAGCCGTATGTGGGGACACAGCACCAAGTCACCGATTCTTATTTCGTTGGGTATCTGAATTCAAAGAAGGCAAAGACAGTGCTCCAAAACACAAAAGCACTGGGCGTCCTGCAGTTGCACACAGACCAATTGAATGATTTCATAATGAAGCACAGAAGAATCACGTTTGATGAACTAGAGAAAGAAACAGGTCTATCACGGGGTTCCCTATACACTATCATTCATGAGGATTTGAAGCTGCACAAGGTGTGTGCACAATGGCTGCCTCATGACCTTGCCGTTGCACAGAAAGAAAAGCGTGTGGAGATTTGCCAGCAGTTGATGCAACAGTAAAGTGAAAATCCGACAGAGTTCTTTGAGCACCTGGTCACTAGTGATGAGCAAATGCAAGACCAAGACCAAGACCGGGGTGGTCTTGGTCTTGCATACCCAGTCTTGGTCTTGGTCTTGCACTGGAACCTTCGGTCTTGGTCTTGGTCTTGGTCTTGCACACCCAGTCTTGGTCTTGCTTGCAAGAGTCTTGCAAGAGTTGCTTTTAAGAAATCTTATGCTTTTCATAAGTAAATTTTACTCTGGATATAAGGTATAATAAATTCTACAATGCTCCAATAGTAACGGAAATACAATATATGTTTCTAAATATAACATAGTTTATCTTCGTATAAGTATGATAATAGTGTACAACATAGCTAACATTAAGTGATGACCTTTATTTTTTTATTGGGTGCCCACGCTTCGCTACTTATAAGATAAATCACGACGTTTCGTAATCTTTTTTTTTATTTTTAACAGATCCAACGCTCCACAGGTTCCGAAACTGGGGAGTCTACCCCTGAGAGGAATGAAAGAAAATCAAAACGACACAGATAATTGAAATACCATGAAATGCAAAATTATTTTTACACTCTAAAGGCGTCAGATTTTTCTTTTCAACCACATTAGCTAATCTTTGTGTTAAACAAACTTTTAATTAAATATTGAGATTTGGTTTTACTGATTCCAATGAGGCAGAAACATGGACATTACGCAAAAGCGATGGAAAAAATTAGAGACTTTCGAAACCTGAGCATGGAGAAAAATGGAGAGAATTAGCTGTGTTGAACGGAAAACAAATGAGAAAATGTTAGAAATATTAGCAGTAAGAGAAAAAAGAAGAATTTTAGATATTGTTAAGAGGAGGAAGAGGAACTGGTTGGGATATTGGCTGTGGAGGACGTGCTAGAGGGTATGGTGAAAGGAAAGAGAGAAAGGGAGCAAAGCAAATTATAGTTGAAGGAAAATATTAAGAAAATTGCTACATTAAGACGAAGAGACTAGCTGAGGACCACCGTACATCGAGGTTTTTCAGTTGCAGCAAACAACCAGCCAGTAATGGCAGAATAGCTTTGATGATGACTATGATGATATGTTTAGCATATCGATAAAAAAGAGAAAAATAAAATAATTATTATAATCAAAACTTAATATTTTAGAATAATTTGAGTGAAAACTAAAAACGACTCATCTGTCTGTCTGTCTATGTCTTTCTATAAACTCAATTTGTATAAATACTTTTGACCTATATTAGAAATACAAAATAACGACATCAAACTACAAGTTATTTAAAATAACTGTATAAAATCAGTCTCACTTGTGAATATGGATTACTAGCATCAATTACCCACTTCGTTGGGTTAAATTTAAAAATAATAATAATAATAATATGTTTCGTTAATCAGTCACTTTTCATTATTAGTAAGCGGTTTCTGATATCGGTCATTTTCGATTATTTTTATATTTCTCTCCCCTTCTTCTCCCCAAGTTGCGGGGTTGAATTTGGGTTTAAACGGCATCAGAAACGTCACTGTTCATCTTAGAGACACTGGAAACTATGGATTCGGCACTAATATCGGTCTTTTTCAAAAATTTATATATCTCCTCCTCCCCCATGTTGCAAGGCACGGCATCGGACGTGTCACTGTTCATCTCAATGACCTCGAAAACCATGAATTTGACATTGATAATAATGGTCATTTTCAATAATTTTTATATATATCCTTCTTCCCCCTTCCCAAGTTGCGGTGCTGAATTTGCATTTAAACGGGATCGGAAGTATCACTGTTCACTTTCGTGACCCCAAAAAATATGAATTCGACAGTAATATTAATTTTCGATCATTTTTAGATATCTCTTCTCCCACCGCCAAGCTACGGGGCTAAATTTGGATTTAAACATAATCGGAAGTGTCATTGTTTATCTCAGCGACCCCCAAAACTATAGACTCCACTCTAATATCGGTCATTTTCGATCATTTTTAAATATCTCTTATCTCCCCGGCCCCTAAGCTCCATCGTCAAAGTGATATGACAGAAACCATCTCAGGTCCGAACTTCATCTAAGTTGAAAATGTGATCGAGTTTGGTTGGTTGGTTCAAGAGTTATTAAGTTTTATTTATTTTTGTACACTTCCTCTCCCCTCCTCCTAGCCTTAGTTCTACTATCAAAGTGATATGATACAAAACATCCCAAGTCCGAATCTCATCTATGTTGAAAATTTCATTAAGATCGATTGGCTGGTTCAAGAGTGATGAAGTCACAAAGACAGTCACTTATACTTTTATTTTTTTACATATATCTCCCTCCTCCCCAACCCCTATGTTGCACCGTCAAAGTAAAATGATAAAAATCGTGAAAGGCCTGAGCTTCATCTATGTTGAAAATTTGAACGAGATCGGTTGGGCGTTTCAAGAGTTATTAAGTTTTATTTATTTTTATATATACTTCCCCCTCCCTCCTCCTCCCCTAGGTTCTACCATCAAAATGAAACTATAAAAACTTTCCAGTTCCGCACCTCACACATGTTAAAAATTTGATTAAGGTCGGTCTGGTGGTTCAAGAATTTATTAAGTCACAAACTTAGTCACTTTTATTTTTATTTATTTTGATTTTTGTATACCTCCCATACATTGCTCCTTCAAACTGAACTGAAAAATTACATTCCAGGCCCAAACTGATATATATTGAAAATTTGATCGATCTCGAGCTGGTGGTTCACGAGATTAGGAGTCACAAACATAGTCACTTTCAATTTTATAATATAGATTTACTGTTGTAGTGTAATGTTATATCGCTCAATCCCCGATGTGCCGTATACCTAAGGAGGCTAAAAGTTATATGAATAAACAATTATTCAACGTATAAGCATCCGCCCATGAAATCAAACTTGCGGTCACATGCACTAAGTTTTTGTCAATGTCATGAAAATGTTATTTCGATATTAATTTTATGAGCACACATTAAAAATTTACAACGGATGCTTGAGTCTCATAACCAAGGCCATACCCATGTAGTCGACACCTATGGTGTACGGTATTACCGATGTTCAATACTACAGTTCTCTTCAGTTTTGGAAGAAGAACACCACTAATATGCTTTGAAATGAAATGAAGTATCTAGTTTAACGTCCCACAATAATGCACCAACGCTAAGGGAGACGGTGATGATGAAAAACGACTGAAATGGTGGAACAAAAAAAGTAGGAGGAAACGGAAAAAATTAAGAAAACCCACGCACACGATGTTTGTCCGCCAAAATAGCTTACATGGCGCAAGATGACACATGTGTGGCTTGAAAACGAGCAAAATCTACAGAAAACGCGAACAACCAATTCAGGAAACGCTATACTGTAGCTATATGCTACAGGGGCAGATCGACTCACATGGATTGCATAACACTACTGGGAACACATTCACTCCAGTGTCATTTATACTGAAGTCAAAAAATTCAAGTAAAAGATGTAATGAATTTTCTCCTTTTTTACATTGTATAAAAAAATTCAAGTAGTACCAGTACTTGTGCAAGACTCTTGCGCAAGAATCTTGGTCTTGGTCTTGGTCTTGGTCTTGTTCTTGCACCCCTTGGTCTTGGTCTTGGTCTTGCACCGCTATTCATGGTCTTGGTCTTGGTCTTGCATGCAAGACTCTTGCAAGAACTGCAAGACCAAGACTCTTGCGCTCATCACTACTGGTCACCGTCGACGAAACCTGGTTCCTCTACGAGACTCCAGAAAAGAAACACCAGTCTATGGAATGAAGGCATACTGGAAGCCTTCGTCCCAAGAAGGACGGATGGGACTATTCATGCGGGAACAAATGGCGATCGTTTTCTGGGATCAGGAAGGGATACTGCTGGTGGAATGGCTCTCCCAATCGTTCATCAACAGTGAGAGTTACTGCAGAAAACGCGAACAACCAATTCAAAAAACGACATACTGTTGCTATAAGCTACAGGGGCAGATCGACTCACATGGATTGCATAAACTACTGGCAACACATTCACACCAGCAGCATTTTTATTGAAGCCAAGAAATGCATCTCCTTCTTTCTTACATTGTATAAAATAATCAAGTAGTGCCGGTACTTGCGCAAGACTCTTGCGCAACAGTCTTGATCTTGGTCTTGGTCTTGGTCTTGCATTCAGGACTCTTGCAAAAATTGCAAGACCAAGACTCTTGCGCTCATCACTACTTTTGAAGTTCAAAGATTTATTTGTTGGTAATTGGCGAGGTTTGTATGTTTTTGCGTGAAGGTTTAATAGAGTTTCCCGGCGATATTCCAACCAATTTCTACTCCTGTTTACTTAACTCATGTTGTCAGATTAGTAATTTTTCGGAATGTGGAGGAACACACAGAACTCCGTAGGGGAAAAGCAAAAGGTCTATCCAGGAATCCAAGTCATTACTGACTGTTATCTTATGAGTCCATATAAGGAATTTGCCACCGACAACCTTGCTCATCTCGCAACTCGGCGAAGGATTGGAATTTTGGCTTTTAAATGTACTAGTAGATCACATACAGTATTTTAGTCTGTGATTTCTTAGAATTGATGTCATTAAAATTATGAGTTAATAAGTAGTCGACAGAATTTTGTTTCAGTTTAACGGCCGATGGCTTGCTTTTGAAAACGTCATGATGACTTTTTGTACTATGAATGGATAAACCTCTTTGGCTGAAGAAGTATTTATTGCAGTGGAGGCATTGTATGTCCTTGTAATGATTTGTACCAGCAGATCTGTGGTCTTGAGTTTTATTGTATTTCGAGACATCCGTCTTATTAGCAGTAACATTAGTGTCGTCATTCTTATTTCTCTCAATTATATGAAGTGTGGCTTCAACTGGCAATACTTCACTAGACTTGTCTATATTCATATTCAATTTGTTTAAAATTGTTGAATTTTACATTAATTTAAAATATATTTAAAATACTGTTCAAAACTCTTGATTATTGAAAGTTGCAAAAAGAAATTACCAATCATAACGTTCCGTTAATCCAAGGTAGTTTATGGGAGTTTATTTCACTAATACTCAACGGATTTGGAAACCGATTTCACAACTTTCTCTTCTTAAAACTCATTATGACAGTCATTAAAATATTTGTACACTATTTCAAGTTGATCTATTACTTTTTGATTGCAAACTCAAAGTCAATCTTACCATAAACTGAATACCGTAACAATACCGCATATACGTATATATAGATCAATGATAACGCATAAAAGTTATATTGTTTTGATACATGTTATGTCATTTTTAAAGTTTGTTCATAATACCAGTACTTACAGCTTGTGTTCATATCTTTTGTGTGAATTAATTAACCAGCTGCTTTCCGATTTTGTTAAAAATACATGTTCCATGATTTTAGTTTTAAGAAGCTTTTTTTAAAGATTAGGAATTACTTGTAACAGTTCACATAAAAAGTTATAGGTAAGTTGATAAAAAAAATTATTTGAAAATAAAGACTTTCATTAGATTCTACAATGTACATCATCACTAGCTATTTGCATCTGAGTAGTGTATACAGATAGCTGTACACTATAGGTACATGGTGTTTCATTTGTAAAATTATACTGTTTCGTATTTGTATTTAAGTACTTTTACAAAGTACTTTACAACAAGTTTTGACTTACGTAAAACGAAAATTATGCAAAGATTTGAGAAACGTATCATTTATCTAAGCTAAAGGGTTACTGTATTCAGTTGAGTGGTGTTACTAATTGTAACGTCTTGTCATTTAAACTAATACTTTTTTAGTTGTTAATCCAGTTATGTAGACTTTTTAATCACTTTAATATCGTGTTGAAATTTTTTTAACAAAGTCTTTCCTTCCCTTCCGGAGATGGCGGGCCTTGGAAGGTTACGCCTTCTCTCTGGCCAGAGGATTGACAAGACTGTGGACACTAGATAAAGTAGCTGGAAAATCAGGATACAATTAAGTCGGAAGAAGCATCGTGATCAGCCTCTGTGGCCAGTTGAGTAGAAAATTTTTGTGAGTTTACTGATGGTTAAGTGTTGGGACTGAGGGGTCATGCAGTTGGTGGATAAATGAAGTTTATGGAGGACATATCGACGGATGGCGTTGATACATACGTCGAGAAGGATTATAGTCGGCGGTATGGGTCTCCCGTTCATAGATTGCCAGAAGATGGTCCAAAGGTGGGTATGCACGGCGAGGAATGACTGGAGTCTGTTCCAGAATTTCGGCAATGATTGGATGATTCTCTGTTATGTGGTGCATGATGTAGCGGGTTCAGAGGCGATAGATGTACGCTTAAAGTAGTGTCATTGAGGTTTGCTGATAGACGAGTGCAGTTGGAGTTCGTGCTGGAAGTGAATAAGCGATGCGTATGGCTTGGCGATCGGGGATTTTGAGTCGGTCATAGTACCGTTGATTTGCTGAGAACCAGGTGAGATGTCCATAGATTATTGCGGGACGGACGAATAGCTTATAGGTGTAGAGCAAGAGGTCAGAATTTAGGCCCTATGTAGTTCCCTTTAAGCGACTCAGCAAATATAGGCGCCCACGTATGTTTTTCTCAAGAGTCTTTAAATGAGTTTTCCAAGTAAGATGGCTGTCGAAATGAACTCCGAGGTATTTAATACCATTTCGGAGAGAAATGAATGAGCCCAGGACAGTGATACGGAGACGGTCAGGAGTTCGTGTAGGACAGTACTTATTTTTATTGGGATCGAAGAGCGTCATTTGTGTTTTAAGTGGGTTTATCTTCAGTATCCATCGGAGGCACAAAGTAAGCACAGTATCTATGACGGATTGTAGGTGTATGGAGATGCGGATCCCAAAACAAGATATGCTGTATCGTCGGCAAATTGCAAGGTGTGAACCGGTTTCTTTGGAATGGGCATGTCAGCGACGTACAGTATATACAAGAAGAGGGATAGGACGGTCCCCTGGGGTACCCCAGCCCTTAAGGTGGATTCTGTAGGCCGTGTTGCATTGATTTGAATGAAAGCACGTCGAAGGAATAGAAAATTTGCAACAAGAGGATGTATAGTAAGAGTACTAGGCGCTTCAGTTTGTAGAGCAATCCTTCATGCCAGACAGAGTCAAAAAGTACGTTCGAAATCAAAGGAAATTGGGAAGAAGGGAAGATTCTTGTTATGGTGATTTACAATCAGTGACGAGAGTTTTAGTAACTAGTCAGTCGTGAGCAGAAGAATGTTCTGTTGTTGAAGATAAACATGTAGCCGTTTGACTAGTATTCTTTCAAAGGTTTTGCTAAAAACAGTGATGAGATTGATAGGTCTGTAAGAAGTGACTTAAGTAGGATCTTTCTGTGGTTTTAAGAAGACTATGATCTTGGCTAGTTTCCAGGCAGGAGGAAAACAGCCCCTGGTAAGGATGGTGCTGTAGAAAGGAGCTAACAATATATGGAAGAGTGGCGGTGATTGTTCTAGCTGTCGATAACTAATTTAGTCCATGCCAGCCAGGTGATGTGTTGTGTCTATTGTGAAGAGCGGAATGGATATCCTCAGCGGTAATTGGCACAAGGAGGTCAGTATGGACAGTAGGCTGACGAGCGAAATGTGGTTGAAAGAGCTGCTGTTGCGTATTTCCGGCTTCAGAAATATGTTGATGGGTAGGATCAAGGGCGCCCATGTTCTGGTTTCCAAGAGGGCAAGTATAAGCGACATTTCAAATATAATTTCAAATTTTGCTGTAACTATTCTAAAAACTCTATTGGTATGAGTAAAGATTGGATCCGTGTGAGGAGTGAACACGGTTTCAATGTGGGTAGCAAAGGCTTGAACTTCTGTTGTGTTGGTCAGTGGAGCCGTATCGTTGATAAGAAGAGGATATTGCAAGCTATGGTTTTAAAACTTGAGTCTTTTAAAGAGGTTAAAAAATTTTGTGAGGTTTCGTTCATTTCCTAGTTGAGTGCAAGAGCTGTGCCATGTGAGTCGTTTTTTGGCTATGATGTATGATTTGACCATTCGTTGGAATTGTTGGTTTGAAGAATTATCCAGATACGAACATATAAGATCTATAAAACATAATTGAAACCGAGCTTTTTGTATTCAATTTATATGTCCTCTTAGACTTACGAATAACATTTTCTATTATCACTTTCCTAACTCCAGAAATAATGAGCAATAAAGGAAGATAAAATTATTTGATTGAAGTAACAAATCAACGTCTACGAGCAACAAAACCAACAAAGCGATTGATAGAGACATTAACTGTAATTATATGAGCTAGATAAATATATGAGACAACAATATACAGTGTAAATTAATAGTATACGACGTTGTCAAATTGCAACTGTGTCAAATAAGAATTTTTTTCACAATAATATTTTTCCTCACCACTTTCTTGTATAAAATAAGGAGCAAAAAAAAAAAAAAAAAAAAAAATCAAGGCAAGAGGATGGAAGATATGCCTGCCATGACTCGCTCATCTTGTCTTTTCATTTTAAACTTTGTCGCGGAGTTAAAAGAGGGTGAAAAGTCATATTACCATGAAAATATTTCCCTTCTGAAGGTGAGAAAATGAAGGAAAGACGACGCAATTTCTTCCTTGCTCAACCTGGCGTTTCTGTCACTTTCAACAACTTTTCATGCCTGCCTCATTCTTTTCCCCTCTTTTCTTCATTTTGAACGTTTTTTCTTCTATCTCAAAGGAATATTATATTAAAGTACAGATGGCTCGTTCTTTTTTTTTTTTTGTCTCCACTTATACTGTTCGTATGAAAAGAGAATACACAAGATATAGAATATATTTTATTTTTTAAAAAATCTACGATGTCAGTAGTTTAAATTAAGTAACCTTTTAGCCAATATTATGGTCGGAGCAAGTATTTTCTTTCAAGAAACATAATAATAATAATAATAATAATAATAATAATAATAATAATAATAATAATAATAATAATAATAATAATAATAATAATAATAATAATTATTATTATTATTATTATTATTATTATTATTATTATTATTATTATAATGTTTTGAGGACTACTGTGGCCAAGTGTATATCATATTTAGAACCAGAAACGTATTTTCGGTTTTATTTCGAAGGGGGGAGGCTTTTCCAACTTTAGTTCTCGAAATGTGAACATTCTGCAAAGATATTACTTTTACTTTAACATAGTAAATAACATTTTAGGGGGAATTAAGCCCGGAAGCCTTCCCCTAAATACGCCACTGCTAATCACCCTGGGTTGAGATTGTGCCACGAGTGGAAGTGTTCTATTTTAATTCTTGCATTCAACAAATTGTCGTTAATGTTCATGATCTTACGGTAATGAGGGGGCAGCACTTGTGTTTATGAAGAAGGGGATAATTTTATATTTTGCCATGCTCATGTATTTTTCGGTAATCTTATATATAAAACTGAATGTTCGCTTGTTTGTATGTTTGTCAAAGCACTAATCTATAAATTGAATCGTTAGAAATTATATTTTGTTTTTATATAATATTCCATGTTTTTGCTCTTTTTCAAAGAAGACTTGCTATTTCAAGTGTATACGTGAAACACATTTCGACTTTAAACCCGCCGCCGTTTTCTGGAGGAAAACTCTCCATTCCTTTGGGGAAAGAACTGTGTTTGCATCCAACTAATAGTCCAGGCAAGTTAATGAAAAAAAAAGTAGCTAATGGGGGGAAAATTTATAAAGTTTTGAAACTTTAGGAAAACACTCCTAAGGGGTGTAGCTGTAAGAAATAGAAAAGTTCCCACCCGTAGTGGAGGTCGCGACACCCCTTCCCCTTTTCTTTCAGTTTTACGCAAAATGGCTTATTTTCCTAGGAAAACTGTTATATCAATGAAATATTCATCGTAAAATTCTGCATAAAAGAGGTCCTATGCATGTTTTTCATGAAAGCCAAAATGTGAAACTCCTTTGGAAGTGGCATTTATTGCTTCAATAGAATTTACAATACAATTTGTGTGTTCAATGGTATATACCTTAACTAATTTGCAATCATAACTATTTATGGAAAGTCTTCCTCGAAATCTTCGGTGAAGTCAACGGAAGTCGTACTAGCGCAGCTTTGACCTCGACAGCTTTTACACATTGCTGTGCATTGTAAGGTAGCCTTCACACACTTGCATTTTCTTCCGCAACCTTGAGTGCAGCCGCATAAGATTAGAAGTAATATCTTTCCAGGAGCTGGTGCTCGTTTCATGGGAATTGGAGAGAGGGATTAGTTTGATTCCCTCCATCCCCATATTCTTGGGTCCAATCTGTTCCCCAACCACATCTGGATATGCAAATATACGCGATAAGAATGGAGATAGCCTGCATCAATAGTGGGTCGCAAGCGTGAGAGTATGATAGTATTGTTTGCCTGACTCACAAGTACGTTAAAACATTGAAATTTGTGATCATTCAATGTTTTATTAATAGTGGTTTCTCCTTTTTTGGTGTACAGAAAGAGGATAATTTTTTTTCTCCTGCTTTCTCAATGTCCTCAGGAGTCGAGCTTGGGATCATTGAATACTCAAGGAATGTCATGAAGATGCTGGGATCGGTTAAATAATTGGACAGTCTGCAACTTCCCTTTCGAAAACATAGCCGAGGTGGTGTCACAACCCCTTACTGCATGGAGGAACAGGATGGATGTCTTGCAGCCATGGATGAGTGATCAATTACGTATAGCTATGGAACTGTAACACCTGGTTTTGATGTTTCCTTTACATTCCTTCATCATGATAATGTCTTTATCTTCTGGAGCAAGAGCTATGAGAAACGTGAGAAGATCAACATCTTCGCCGACAATAACAACTTGCCGGAATAATTGTGATGCATTTATTGCTTTTCCAGCAATTTCAACATCTGCATCATCTTTCTCAATACTGGTTTCAATGCCAACACTCTCCAGTTTTTGTGCAAGCTGTGCAACAAACTTTTCTTTATTATTGAGGTTACCCAGAAAGCAGGACTGAGATTCAACACACTTTATATCTTCATTAAAGAACATGTCTCGTTATATTCGCTTCATCAATTGCCTTTGACGTTCAACAGTTATTATGTTCAGTGAACTTTTAGAATATCCGTCAAACACAATCGCAACATTATCTTTATAATATCTCTGAATATAAGAAACGAGGGTTTTATAAATGTCACCAAATGCTCCATGTGTGGGCTACAAGACATGGTGGATGAGGAACCTTCCGTCTGTAACAAAATATATTTCTTTATTATTGTCAACATTTTGTTCAGGTACTTGATTGAAAAAATTGTACAGTGAAGATTTTTTCCTCATGAACCCACTGCTATCAAGTACTCACATAGGTACACAAGAAAGTTCATATGAAAAACAATCTTTCAAATCATCTGGTGAATGAATCGTGCATAATATTCTCTGAAATAAATTGAGGTGTATCAACTTCAATGACATCTTGATCAACTCTGACAGAACTGGTTGACGTTGACATTGTCTTAGCCATGCTGGAACGCTTAAGTTTCAGAGAACCAAACTTCTTCAAGGCAGTTCCTATTCTTTGAAGTGCTTGTTCATCAGCGGACACAGCTCTGTAGTAGTTTACGTCCTCAGAAGCAATTAATCCAGATGCTACTGAATTTAATTGTTAATTGTACACAAATGGAGAGTGCTGTTGCAACCAGAGACAAAATGTTTTGCGAATTTTCTCATCAATTACTATCCTTCCACTTCTCAATTCAATATGTTGATTACGGGATACAGAATGTACATTGCAGAACTGTTCCATTGCTTCACATATGCGATGGGGTATTGGCAAAACACAAATCCATCTTTTCAACACACTGTCAGTGAAACCTGTTTCGTGTGAAACATCTCCAATATTCTTCAAGTTCTTAATAAGGGTTTGTTCGATTACCATATCTGTCCATACTCCGCACCAATTTTTATCGGAGCGTCGAACAGTGAAAAAACCTTCTTTGGTAAATTTATCAAACTCCTCAAGTTTCATGGCTTCATTTAACTTATCTATGTCCTGGAGGTACAACTGGCAGGCCTTGGCATAGGGAAAATGTCCAGTTGTATGGAAGATTGAGAGCATAGCTCTAACACACTGTATATGGAGTTCCCAATTACCAATCCGTTCTGCCTGGATGAAGTGCAATGCCAGGATGACAAGCTCGCAGTACTGCATCCACAATTGTGACGTTTTACCTCTTTGTCTTATACCATCCATAGTATCAATGAGTTGTTTTCTCAGCTTTTCTATAACTTGGTCTTTTTCCAAATCGCAGAAGGATGGACCGTTTCCACTGAAGTTAGAAAGACAGTCTTGAATATGGTTCTTCTCCTCCTCCATGATTGACATTTCTTCCATTATTATGATGGAAAGGGTGCTTAATGGTGGGCAGTGAGCCTGAATTGCTCTTGCGTATGCATAATCAGAAAGCATATGAGGAACAGAAGCTGGGGCATACACAGTCTTCAACAACTCAGAAAGCCCACTGTCTTTCATTAGGTTGCCTATTGCTTTCAGAAAAGATATTATCAAGTGAAATCCTCCTAATCGAATGACTACATTAGAGAACAGTTCATTCTCACTATTAGTTTCCACTGCAACGACATCTTTAGCTTTCATATACAGCGATTATCAAACATCACGAAAATGGTTTGTTACATGGTTGTTTTGTTCTATGTGGCAGTTAGTACAGTGTTATAATCTGTTGGTGGGTTGTTGTTGAATGGAAGTCCTAACACCTGTGATTGAGTGTAAGGTTCACTGACTGTGATTTTCTTCATGAAACCCTGTCATGCAGGAATGGAAGGTTGTTTGCAAAAACTTCCCCAAAAGCCAAACAATATCATGATTGGAGGGTACTGAAGCTTTAGTGAATGTTCCTTCTGTGTAGACATTTCGCAAAGCAACCTCTTCGATTCCAAACCTATCCTGCTTTCGGAATGTTAGTATACCGATTTTCTGGGCGCTTGCTGTTTCGATAGAGCTGGGCATGAGAGACACTTTTGTTATTTTCTGATTTTCTACACCTATACCAGGAGTAATACACCTGATTCCATCCATAGCATGAAATGTATATTTACGCGTCATTGTTGCAATGTTGAAGTCCACATTATCGAAGGAGAATTGTGAAAACGAATGCTCTGAAATGCGTGGTTTCCAAGACTGAACAGCAGAAGCCTCAAATAAAGCCACATTACTGTAGGTAGAGCAGAAACCCATACTAGAGTCAGTTTTAACAATGTTTCTTGATCCTACTTTGCGATACAAATACACTCCAAGACCAAGTTGCAGCGGGAAGATGAACGAGCGAGGTCTTGTGGCTGACACAATTGCATGGGATATTGCTGTACACTTTCTAGTAGAGGATTGTTCACTGCTTTTCTTTTTGTCCGCAACCATACATTTCAAAAATTCTTGTAAATTTTCAGGAACCATAGTTTCAACATTGTTCATGAAGGCAGTGATGTCTGAGTAATCGGTAGTACTGTAAGGAGTCATTCATATCTTCACGAATGATAGTTGCAGCTGCATTCACTATTCTCATTCGCTCATCTTTTTCACTGGCGGCTCGTTCATGGTACCATTGGTTCAACAGTTTGTGACCACTGCCACGAAAGCAAAGAACAGGGGGATTTTTTGGCATTGTGGCAAAGAGGACTCCATCACCGTAATGTTCAGTCAATCTGTTTTTTAGCGTTTTCATTGTCATTGTATCCACTTCTGAAGGACCTTCATTAATTTTCTGCAGCAAATCGAGTAGTGAAAATTGACATTCCTCTTTCGTATCTATATAATGGCACAGTTCTTGGAAAGCAACATCAAAGTTAGTGTCATGAGTACGGCCTCTTTTTCGAACAGATGAGGGGTTGGACACAAATTTGGCATAGCAGTCTTGATGGTACCGAGCTTCTGCAGCTATCAAACACAAAACACTTTTGATACGTTCAGTAATCTTTCTACCCAAATCATTATTGCGTTGCTCTGCTTTCTCAAGCAGTGTGTCCTTGAGGGTTAAAGAGCAAACCTCGTACATTCCTCGACGTTTCTGGAATTGTTTTTTCCTTTCTGTCTCTAAGTGACATTTTTCAGCACATATGAAACATTCTTAGAAATTGAATGCAGAAGATGAATACGATCTTAAACTTTTATCACATACCTGTTCATATTTCTGTTTGATGTGTTTTTTTTTTCAATATTACGCTGTTTAATATATTCTCGTCGACTTAGCTTATGCACTTCAGTCATTTGCACATTTTGTAACGTAGTATGAGCCTCATCCTTCCTTTCCTTGCTGACACGTATTAAATTTTATTAAATTTTCGGGTTAAATGCCGTATGCTACATAGGCACTGCCTTTAGCTATTACATCATGCCGTTGCGGGACGTCTTATATCTAACAGTCTTCCTTATATTACAGACACATACGTATGTTACCTTCGTCAGCTACATGTAACATACATCCATTTGTATGTGAGATCCTGACAGCCTATATTGTTTCATACGGAAAGTACGTACAGGTGGAACACTTATACAGAAAGTATTATAAAACATCTCAGTTATACGTTTACTGTACATTAAGTCGAAAAGCTACAGGATTTACAAATGTAACATACGATTTTACATACGCCACATACAATTTTTTTCTCAGTGTAGTTATAATGTATTTCTTAAAATTGTAATCAAAATAACTTGTCCGAACATTTTAGTCTTCATGTCAATAACTGTATAATTTATTTACTTTTTATGTTGTGCCAATAATTAGGACGATGAAAACAGGAATATTTTGCAGAAAGATAAGCTTATTTATTTATTTTTTAAATAAAAAGAATAAAACTTAGATGGAACACAAAGTCTACCAAATGATACATTTTCTTACTGTGAAATGTTCACAAAGTATCATAATGCACAGCGAAAACTTTAAATTAAAATAATAAATGATTTTATATTACATTAGCGATAAATATTTACCTTTTCAATGTTTATAACTCGTTTCAACCTTGCCGTCGTTATTTTTCCCTTTGTCTTTCATTCCCATCTTTCATTCCCGTAGAAGGTGACGCCTTCTCTTTGGCCAGATCCGTCGGTAGAATACTACAGTCATTTATTGAAAATTGGTGACAGTCTTACTTTGAAAAAGTATACGATGTGCAGAACTATCTTTGAGAAATATTAGAATAAAACTAATAACTCAAAACTTGGAACTAATCAAAATATTTCTTTACAAATTGTGAACAATTAACTTTCTTCTTCAGCAGTTATCTCTCCGTTTCTAGAACTATCTCGCGACAAAATTCTTATCTTGTGAGTAAACCTGGGTTTAAGAAAATTTACTTCTCCATATTCTTTGTATTCAACATAAATTTAAATGTAATCTGATCGGTATATGACAGGCTTTAATGTTACGGTATCAGAAATTTAACTGTTCCTCTCCCTCTTATGATATGGACGATTGTCTTGTTATGACTGCATAGTAATAAGTAGAAAGACACAATTGTCGATTTCCTGTAGAATATGTTGTAAAAAGTTTGAAGATGTCTTCTGCATGGGTATGTCACTGTTGAAAAGAAGGATGGTAATGGAATATTGGTGCCGTATAGCTAATTCTGATTGGAGGACAACTGACTATCTAGGACAACTAAGAATTTGATTGGCTGATTTAAAGGTGGCTGTTGATGATGTATTTCACCAATCCGGAAAGTGATAGAAAGGGATACTGCTTTGCTTTGGTAAACTTGTTTAGTACAAATTATCCAGTATGTCGGCTAGTTCGGTATTTCGAAGAGGTTTGGGATTTTTTCGTATTTCGAGAATAGTATAGCTATCAGAATAACGAAAAAACAATGGTTTGGAAATGGAGCCTTTGAAGAGTAGCAGAAGATTTTTTTAAATAAATTCTCAAAAGGATGATTCCGTGGTTCCATTATCTTGTAGTTGAGTAGTACTAGTTAATTCTGACTTTTCCTTGCATAGGATTTTGTTTTGGCGGTGAGGCATTAGCAACGTGGCAACGAATTTAGAACCAAATGCACCCATTATACCGACATGCAATGAGAAATAGCATGAGCTCCTTTTAGGGACGTAACGAGAAAATTCGGTAATGCTCTGGTACTAGTATTAATTTCAGCATACATAGATCTCCCTTAGATTTCTCTCGCGGGGACATCCTGTTTCTACCGCATACTTTAATCTCGATTTTTTTTAAATAGACTCTCTGGACCCAGATCGTTGTGGCAAGTATGAAGACACTGGCTTGCTTGTAAGACCCCACGGGATTGAATTCTGTACAAAGCTTGTAAAGTTCGGATCACTTGTTCAGATGATTGTCTGTAAGTTAATGTTTTGTATATCGTTCTAATAAAACATGTAAACTTCGCTTCACTCAGTGAAACTACGATAAGCTTCTGAAAAATGGAAAATATACTAAAGTGTAAAATATTATAGCATGTTAAATAAGAAGTGATAGAAGAAAAAATGAAACGATGAAAACTATTTTTGGGAAGCTGATATGAAATAAATCGATTTTATTTTTCATTGTTCTTGATCTTGTACTTGATAACGGATAGACGCCCCGATAGAGGACTATTATAAATCAAACTATCAATAATACAAGATTTAACATACTTTTCCAACGTGTAGGTTATAAATTGAAAAATTACGCTAAATGCAGAAAACAACAAGCCAAATAAAATATTTATTTGGAGAAAGGTTTTCATCAAATTTCAATGATTCATTAACTTAGGTAACGTTACATCATTATTGTTTACTTCAAAACCACTGCAACACAACAAGTGCAATTTATATTAACATAACTTGTCCCGTTTCGATTCTCATCCCGTCAAGGATCCTTTCTTGACTCGTCTCGTTTCGTTTTGTCGTATCGTGTCGTTTTGTAAATTTATTTACTCCAGTTTTGAAAATAGTTTTACAAGTAAAGGGTCCAAATGGATGAATTGAGTTGCGGGATGAGACATAGTGCGCCTGATAGTGGATGTGAAAATATGTAGATGTGCAAAGTTATAGCGGCTGAGCGACATGAGAAATGGAGGGGTTAAAGGTGGTAGGAGAAGGACTATGCTATGTTATTAAAATACATCAAATAAACTGTTGAATCGTGAAAATAGTAAAAGATAGACAATGCAAACGGTGGTAGTTTCACATATTGGAAAATAAGAATGGACAGAGTAGGTCACGAACCTCCTCCGCTATATTGAAATCAACCATTTTGAAATCTGTGATATTTTTGAAATGGAAGATTAGTCGTGTGATATACCAATTAGGGCCAGCATGTCCTCAAAAAGTCAGTTATGAACTTTAGTGGTCGTTATCTGTACTTATTCCGAAGATTTAGGATCATCTTTACGAAGATGTAGAAGACTGATCCCCGTATATTGAAAGTTTGGATTATCACAAAACACATGTAAGTTAAACATATCGGCTTGTGTATAGCCCGCTCCCCCCAGTTCTTTGTCACCGGAACTGGAAGAGTCACTACTACTGCTATTACTACTACAACTGCTGCTGCTGCTACTACTACTACTAATAATAATAATAATAATGAGAACAGAACCCAACCAACCCCTGCGGGGCTTCTAACCCGTTCCTACTACTACTACTAGTATTGCTACTAACTACCACCACTACTACTACTACTCCACTACTACTGCTACTACTACTACTACTACTACTACCGCTACTACTACTTATATTAAAGCCTCCTTACCACAAGATTTACATCTTAAACCTTGATAACATGTGATTCCGATTCATTATGAACTAATATGAATCGTTAGAATCACTATGATTCGTTAAAAATCACTTCAAGATGATCCTAAATCTTCCAAATAAGTACAGATAACGACTGAATAAATTACTTACATCTACACCAGATCTAAAAACCTGAAATATTAGCTAAACCTTTATTCAATATCTGTACCATTAAATACTCTGTTTATCTCAACAGTTGTTTTTCACACTTACATTTCCATTACTTAAATACATCCAACTATATGGTCCGTAATCATCCTTCAAATTCTACAATCAATATCTTCGAAAATGCCAACTAATATAATTTTACTTTTTGTATTTATATTTACACAGGCTCTCTCTCATGACTACCTAGTGGTTTATGACTTACTGTTAAGCACTTAGTGCCCAACAACGACCACTAAGGTTAATAATTGACTTTTTGAGAACATGCTGGCCCTAATTGATATATCACATGACTAATTTTCCATTTTAAAAAAAAATCAGAGATTTCCCATTCTTATTTTGCCAATATGTGAAACTAGCACAGTTTGCATTATCTATCTTCCACTATTTTCACGATTCAACAGTTTATATGATGTATTTGAATAGCATAGCATAGCTTTTCTCCCATCAACTTTGACCCCCTCTCCCTCCGTTTCTTAATGCGCTCAGCCGCTATATCTTTGCACATCCACATATTTTCATATCCTTCATCACGCTCACTATGTCTCATACCGCATCTATTCATTCATTTGGACATTTCACTTGATAATAGAATGTAGCACTTAGTCATAGACTATTTTGAATTAATGATTTCTTAATCAAAGATCATAACCAAACGAACATAAATAATTTTGCACAGCACAAATATTGTCAATAATAATAATAATAATAATAATAATAATAATAATAATAATAATAATAATAATAATAATAATAATAATAATAATAATAATAACGTTTATTCACATTCCTTGTGCCATACTTGCATGCAAATTCAACAGTGTTTTGAAATCAAAATCATACTGAAAATCGTGAAGGGCAAAATAATAATAATAATAATAATAATAATAATAATAATAATAATAATAATAATAATAATAATAATAATAATAATAATAATAAAAGTAGTCTCCAAAGCTCTGGAGACTCAGACAAACTGTTTGTACGGCTGTTTTATCACTCTTGTATTTGCTGTTTCTCCCACTTCCAAACAAGCTTGAGCGCAAATTGTTGCGGACGCTCAATCCTGATTTGATTTGATTTGATTTTGAGTTTAACGTCCCTCAGTGAGGCTATATGAGACGGGACCTACTGATTTAACGTGGAATCTGACTCGCCGGGAATCGAGCTCAGGTCGATCCTCAATCCTGGCTTGGCAGCCGTTTGTAATGGAGTTACGCCTAGCGCTAGCGCTACCGCCAATTGAGAAATTCACTTAGTTATTTACTTTTTCAACAGACTGAAATTCATCGCCAATTAACGGAAGTGTATGGCGAGTCATGCATGGAGGGAAGAAACATCCACAAGTGCTGAAGGGAGTTTGCAGCTGGTCGTACTGAAATTCACGACAAAGGAAGGAGCGTTAATTTTCAAGGAGACAGTCGTGAAGGTTGACTACCACACGTTTCTTAAGTTGAATGTACATTTGGTCGGAATGTGCTTCAGCAACGAGAAGATGAATGATGAGGTTAAACGATTTCTCAAATTTTGACGGCGAGCAACCGAAATGACGAATATGTATTAAAATATATGCTTCAAAATAATGTAAACAGTATTGAAAATAAACATTTTGTGTGTGTGTGTGTGTGTGTGTGTGTGTGTGTGTGTGTGTGTGTGTGTGTGTGTGTGTTTCTAAACAATATCAAACTTTACCCTTGGACAACCCTCATAACTTGGCTGGAATAAATATTGGGAATTATTGAAATGGTGGCTAAAAACCACAAAACTTGAAGTTGATGTAGAACAATGGTGGAATCTTTAGGGACGTCACATTGGTAGCAATTTAAATTGCATTACAACGAACAAAGGAAAGAAAACTTATCTAATACAGTCATTTCTGTATACAGCTTTCTGAAGCAGCAAGATTTCTTCTTACAGTTTGTAGAAATACATTTTAAATTTTTGCCCACGTGGTTTCTCTCAAGAACCGCCACTGATGTGTTCAGAAACTTATTTACAATTCACGTATTTTATGACGAAAAGAACAGGATTGCTTTATCTATTTTAATGGATATTTTTAAAAATATATTTATTTTATGTCCAAACTAACAGGATTGTGTCTTATAAATGTATAAAATAATTTACTTACAATTCATTATAGAATAGGATAGGTTTATTATATCGTACCAATTGTTATGATAAATCCTTCCTATCAATGATAATAGCATGAATTTGTCCAATTTATGAGGGAAAAGAAACAATAATCACGTAAAATTGTTTCTTCACGTGTTTGATCGAACTCTTCACTTCATTTATTTCATCTTCTTTCTCTTTGTCTCTCTCTATTTCCTTATTCTTACTTCTTATGATAAAAAAAGAAATGACAAGAGATGAAAAAAGAAACACATAAGAATGTGAAAATGAAATCCAAAATAGAACGAATATCTTCTGCATCCATTTGAGTTCCAAAAAGGCTCATTTCAACTCTTAACCGTTCCTCAACTTAATATAGACGACTGCAATCTTTTCCATTTTTTCTTTTCTTTTTCCATTTTTCTTCTTCTTCTTTTTGAGTGCAAAATAGAAACTTTTCTTCCTTCTGAAGAGAGGCAAGGAGGAGGATGTTTCTGTGGAAAGCGTAGGAGACCAGGGGAATAGTCTCTGCTTTCCTTAAGCAGTTCAACAGACCATACCGTTACCCCCTTCCTTTCTTCTTCTTCTCGGTCGGTAGTTTCTACTTCAGCTGGTTTCATGCAGTTATATTTTTCTCCACGAACTTCCTCCTTTTTACTTCCTTTGCATCTCTTTTAGTTTCTACTTCTTGTATACTTTGCTGATTGTTCAATCTTCTCCACAACAGTAAACCATAAAGTTATGTATCTATTATTATTTACAGCAACTTTCAACCAGATTTGAACACTGACTAGAAGAAACTTGAAGGTGTTGGTGCTTTTAAATATTTGGAAAATATAATAGAATGGTTTAAATGCTCGTTCTTTGCACGGGAGAATATGTATATGAAAGTATATGAACTCCTTCCCCCTTTAGAATACGCAGGGGTGATACATTTAGACTTAAAGGGCATCGGAACCCTTTGAGTCTATTCACTTAAGTCTATCGGGACCTGACACTATTCATCTCAGCGACACCGAAAACTAAGGATTGGACACTAAGCTCTTAGATGTGTTATTATTTTTTTTACATGTCAACCCTTCCCTTTCCTAACTTCTTACCCCATGTTGATTGGTGATGAATTTGGAATTAAAAGATATCCGAATGTCACTGTTCGTTTCACCGGTTCCGTAAGCTATGGATTGGATTCTAACATCGGACATTTTTTAATTATTTCTACGTGTCATGTTATCACTTCTCCACACTTTCCGGTAATCCGTTATAAAAATCTAAGTTAAGTCATGTACAAAAAAAAAAAAAAAAAAAAAACATCAATCTCGGTGCAGCAGTCTAGGATAAGTTGGCCAGAAAAAAATGTCATCTCGGTGCAGCAGTCTAGGAAAAGTTAGCGAGAAGACATTGTTATCTCTTTGCAGTGGTCTAGGAGAAGATAAAGAGAAAACATTGCTACATTCATAATATTTATATAGATAACAAAAACAATATATATACGATACAGTGGGACTATTTAAATAAGTCTAAGATTACACGAATGCAACATTACACAAATAATATCAAGATGCTATTCTGTGAATACTTATCACTGACTGAAGTTTAATGTATGCAATGCTTATTTGTTATGGAGCTATTTGTTTTCGTAATTATGGAAAATCCCACAATACTGATGTAAAGTTACGAGAGTGTTTAGTAAAGACACCGTGAATGAGTAATTTATTAGATTTATGTTGTGTTCGATAAAATGTATATACAATTTATGAGATCTGAGAGCTGTTACATAATATTCATACATTTTTTCTATAATACGTTCTTAAATGATTCTCCCTTAACTGTAGAATCATGCTACGATACCTATGAAATGTAATGAGGGACTACTTGAAAAATGAAAAGTAAAGTTTTTTTTTTTAAAAAAAAAAGATAAAAGTACATACTATAATAACATTTTGAAAAAAATACAATATTAACCAACTTCAAAAAAGCTTAAAATGTAGACAATAATAAAAATTGCTGAAAGTAGAAAACAATAATAAAAATTCTTTAAAGCACAAAATAATTAATTACTATTATCTATAACAAATATTTGAAGTATGTGCCAAACCAAGCAGACTAATGTCCACTCGATGGCAATTTTATAAGAGACATTAATTTATTCGGCTTAGTATATACTTCAAATATTTCTATAGATAATAGTAATTAATTATTTTTTGTTATAATTACTATTTTCTACTTTTTACTACTCTTTTATTATCTTCTCTTCTTTAACGCTTTTTTGCTTTTAATACGGTTAATACTGTTTTAGTTCTTGCTTTTAGTGCGGTCGGTTATTTTCTTTCCGATTTTCATTACCCCAGTATTTTAGCTAAGTGTCTGAAATAAAACTTCATATATTAAAAAAAAACTTTTTTAAAAAAGAAAATATTATTAACCGAGTTTTAGAAAGCGCTTAAAAAGTAGAAAATAATAAATCAGACTAAAAATAAAACTAATAATTATATTTTGAAGTATGTGCCATGCAAAATAAATTAATGCATAACATAAAAATACATTGTTGCGATAGTAATCTTAAGAGGCATTAATTTGTCAATTTCATCTTCATAGGTAATGTATAGCATATTGTTACGTCTATTAAATTTATTCTCTATTTTTTTCGAAAACTATGCCTGAGATTTTTTTCATCTACATCATTTCGACTAACTCTTACACATGGTATAAGTTATTCCTTATAGAAAAATCCACAAGGGGTAGATTACTTCGGCGCAGTAGCGTCTTTAGAGAGGTTGCTATCGGGCTCAAGCCTCCCCCCAAAGAATTTCATTATTATTTTTTCACATTATACGTACAACACAAATGCTTCTCACTGTTTCTCAAGCCCTTCGCGAAACAAGATCCTAAATACGCCACTGCTTCTGCGGATGACTTTTGTTTTTACTGTGAAGCATTCCAAACATGTCTTTGTACGTAATGTAAAATTGTAATTTTGTTCGTATTTCACAAGAAAATGTTTCAGTAATGACTGCAACACTACATGATTCAATTTAAGAAATTGGAGCGAAATATTTTAGTGCGTAGACCCATACATGTAATTTATAAAAGATATAGCCTAAGTATATTATACCTTTTCCTTTACTTTGTTTTAAATTTAGCCTTAGAAAATATTTCCACTCCATGGCGCTAAAGAAAATATTTTTTTGTCGCTCTCCAATTGCTGTTCATCTAACTTCTTATTCGCACCTTGCAAGAAAATTAACAGAAACTTTCTTATTTTATTTAAAATAATCGTTCATGACTTCATAAAATATCTTTAAGATTTCCTAACGATAGTGTTTCGTACAAGTTCATGACTGAGTTTTGAAAATTCTTTAACAAGACATCAAAAGCCATTGTTGCACTTTCAAGTATATATATATCATATGTATCAAAATACAGTTTCAGATTATAGAAATTTGTTCCTTAGTTGCCTTAGGATGCAAGGTCAAGCTATTAAAACGCTGTGCGTCACCGAAGGAAAAATGATTACCGTACATTCCGTTTGTCGTATCTTTAAATTTGTTAAATAGGACACAACTATATTTCATGTACTGCTTACAGTAGCTACATATTAAATTATTAAAACAAAATATTTCCTATTTCAAGCGAGTAAGCAAATAGAAGAATTCGTAACGGATTATGCATGATGCTACAACACGCTTCCATGCTTGTAGCGAAAATACAATCAAACAAGTGAGTTTCGTTTTACAGGTACACTTCCAAGACTTCTTAACAGGACTATCTCAGGAGAGTAATGCTCCCGGAAGTAGGAACGAAAAGCACAGTTCTGATTGGTTGGAGTTATCCATTGCTTGCCACGTTGCATTCAAATAGCAGAAATCAAACGAGTATTGTTGTTGGTCTCCGTGGCCAAGTGCTCTAGCGCTATATGCGAATAATGAAAATCTCTTTTGGCGTGAGTTCAAACCTGGCCCGATAAAGTTTTTTTTTACATTTTATAACAGTTTTTAAATTAAAATAATACTCAAAAAAGTGATTTACTTACTTTTGTGGAGATAAGTAATAGTACTAGTAGGAACGGGTTAGAAGCCTCGCACGGCTCGTTTTGTTCCCCTTGTACTCCATGATATAGGGCTCGTTTTGTTCCCCTTGTACTCCATGATATAAATTTTGTGACCAACTTAAAACAACTGGCTAGGATAGTGCGTAAAACAGCTGGCTAGAGTAGCGCACAAAAAACGTACTTCCGGGAGCATTACTCTCCCGAGCGGGTCGTTTCCAAACTATGAAAAGTCAATACTCAAACTTGAGATATGACATCTACAAATACTGGTTGCAATAGATTAATAAGATTAAATAGAGAACATCTTCTTTGGAAGCTGAATCCACACTAGAAAGCCATTAATCGCCATGCTTTACTGTTTTTGTTTTGTTTTTATGGTCGATAAAGGTTGAAACCTGAAATCTTTCTTTGAACTACATCTAATTTGAATAAATGGTTGACGGAGAGGATAGAACCCACTCTTTGGAAATTGAGTAGATTGCAGAAAATTACATCTCCATATACATACTCCATACATCTCCATATAATTATGTCTATAAGTAGTAGCAAATTTTAACCACTTCTGGTTTTAGTAGAGTATTCGGGATAGTCGTGATATGTTCCCTTGAGACGCCGACTGGTTTGCTATTTGCAATTAACCCCGTCTCGCTATCTGTTATCGTTTTCGTTCTATGATAATAACAGTTAAAAGCGGATATGACTTATTTGAAGTACTTTCGGTTCTAAAAGAGGGTTAATAGAGAATATGGAACCTATTCTTGGAACGACGAATCGATCGCAGAAAACTTCATCTCGATATCTCTGGCAGTTTTTGCTCTGTGAATATCAATATTGAAAAAAGAAGTAAAAGTAAATTTGAACCACTTCCGCTTTTGGTAGAGTGTAGTGGATGTGTTGTCTTAACACGTTGAAATGTTTGCAGGAAACCGCTTGCTACCTGCTATCGTTTTTTTTTTCCTATGGCAATAAACGTTGAAACTTGAAATGACTAATTTGAACATCTTTCTGTTCAAATAGAGAGTTATCAGAGGAAATGAAATCTATCCTTGTGACACTGAATAGATTACAAAAAGCGTATTTCGATATCTCTTACCGTGTTTGCTCTGACACCTGTATACAGGCTTATGAATGGACGGACGAACGGACTGTCAAAGCCGTTCTATATAACCTCCGACACTCATGCATGGCATAGTTTGGAAGTGCGCTCGGAAGTGTCAAGGAAGGAAGTTGACAAGGTGAGTAGAGAACTTTTGACGGTATTTATCGATCCCATAGTGGTGTCCTACAAATTAATTGGCAACGCCACTGATGTTCTTTGTAGTCATCACTGCCATTATCAACATCAATATCACTTATCTTCTCACAACGTATCTTCATTGTTTTTTAAAGGTTAAGAAAATGTCTACGGCAGAGTACAACTTCGGAAAATATGGAGATCTCTGAGGAAGAAAGGAGTTCCAGAGATATACATAAGGATAAGATATGTACACTGGAGGTACAACCCTAGTAAGAAGTAGTATAGAGGAAGGTTGAGTACTTGTTGGAGTTGGGTTTTACATCAGGGCTTAGCCTTATGGCCTAAGGTGTGAAGGATGAAGCTCCTTGATGAAGACATTCGTATAAAATACACATAAAGAATAAGTTAAAAGCCAAATATAGTTGGAGTATGTCTTTGTATAATCTCCAGTTCAACGGAGAAGGAAGTAAAGATATATGAAGGAGGATGCAATGAAGTGAATATTTGTGAATATTTAGAATTATCTGTTGCTAAGGATGGTGATTTACACATGGATATAACACACAGAATGCAAGAGGGATGTCAAAACTGGAAGAAAGTATGTGGAGTTCTGTGTAACTGCATTCTGTGTAAAGATTAAAGACATAATTTACAAAACAGTGGTTATGTCTTTAGTGATATATGGAGCAAATATACGTATGTCCAATAAAGAAAGTAAAGAGAGAAAGATTGAGTGTTCCGAATGAGAATGGTTTGCTGCACGTGTGGGATAACAGCAAGAGACAGATTGAGGAATGAGAGAATAATACGTACAACTAATGCTGTAGAGATATCTAAAAAAATCCAGGAAAGGTGATGGTAGTGATATGGTCATCTAATGAGAAGAACAAACCTATATGTAGTCAGAAGAGTGATGACAATAGAAATGAATGGGTAGATCAAGAAGGAAATGGATTGATATAGGTAAGAATTAATTCAGTGAGATAGGTCTAACATGGGAATAATAAGACTCATCAGAAATGTCGACCCCACATAAGGGGAAGAAGATGGAAAAAGACAAAGTGTTCGGTTCCACTGAAGGTACTTCCCCTCAGATGAAAACCCGAGTCCTCTTTAAACAGTAAGTATTGCCACCTAATAACTTCCACACTGAAAAGAAATGTTTAAATCAATCACCTGATTATGGCCTCTCAGGGTAGTTTCCAATCTACAAATACTTTCCAGAGCAGTGACTCACTAGGACGGTGTGTAAACCCACCAACCATGTCACAGGCAATTAAAAGAATCTGCCGCACTGATCAAATGATCGATGCATTATAATGTATATTCAACACTGGGATCTTGTACCTCAAAGACATGTTTAACATTTAGGCAAGATGCATATTGACAAAAGGAAACCGTGGCAAGCTGAGGCAGAAAGAATTAGATGAGAATACGGAAAGAGATGACGAAGAGCATTAATTGTGTTTTAGTCACAATATTGACCTTTGTCCAGCACGCAGTGATGCTACGTCCTAAAGTTAAAATTTCCCTCAGGAGTGCAGAAAAATTCCCTTTAAAAGATAAAATTTCCCTCATTTTAATTCATACTATATATATATGAATATAGTTATATATATTGACATACTATTTTTTTTATGCAAAAATATATTTATTTTCATTTAAAATTTACACATAATCTAATAAAGATGTAATGATGTTATTAGATAAGTTTACAACAAAGAGCAAGAGTACTAATACATTCTGATTATTTCTATCCTTCAAAATCCGTGCATGATTAAGGGATAATGGTTACAAGGATTAAAATTTTACAGTGAATAATCGTAAAATCTACAAATCAGTGTTTTATCGTTTATACCTTACAAATATACCTCACTCACTTTCTACAAAATATGTACACATATTTGCTTCTTAAAGCAATATAAAAATAGTAAGGTTGATTTATTGCAGTACATTTAAAGTACTAAATTCTTCAAATGTAAATTACAAGTCCTAAAACCAATTTCCAAATATGAACTTCCTTATAATGATGTTCATGTATTTGTATCTAAAATGCTATTGGTTTCTTGTTACGTGTAGACATTTTTCAAATCACTATCCTGAGCGTCTCCTCTCGCTGAACAAACAAAGAGTTCATTTTATAAGTTCCTTAAAGTTTTACAAGTTGTTGACACAACATTCACCCCTTTGACATGTTTTTGGACTTCTGATATGCCCATCTTGAGTACTCTTTCTTGAATTGTAAATGTTGGGTTTGCAATTTCCAACTCCTTACTATAACATTCTTCCAGAAACGTCATTCTTTTCAGCTCTTTTTCAAGGCTCTCTAGTTCTTCGTGTATGCTGTTTTCATTAGAGTACTGCTTCTGTTGTGGTTTATCCCAAAGGAATAAAATATTGTCGGGAATATGAAATATGCTGTTCTCCATGTAGTCCTCCAACTTTTTGATTGGTTTTGCACCTACATTCATACTATCTTCAATCATAGCTGTTGTTGCTCTTGACAAATCTTCAACGTTTACTTTATTTTTGCGCAATTTAATGTTAGCTTCTAGAGATTTGATAATAGTTTCTATTTCACTCATTATTTCATCCGGAACTCTTTCAACAATAATTTTTGCACTATGTCCAAAAAGTTCAGCTTCATACTCTCCTTTTTGCACATGATTTAAAAAACTTTCACTCGCAACCGACATGATGTGCCACTTCCTTCTTGTTACTATAAAATATTTGTGTATAAAATTAATATTTATGTGTATAAAATATATATGTCAATATATAGTTGGGTAGTGAGTCAGAGTGGGTCCCAGTGGGTGGTGGGTCAGTGGGTCATGGGTCAAATTCTCATTGATCCAGACCATCTCTGATTCAGTGGAAGTCCTAGTATCTGTTTATGTGCAGGATACGAGTCATTTCTTCTGGGACATTCCTAGGTTTCCTGCAAATAATTACAGCGCGACTTTTGGATACCTAAATAAGGTCTGGTGAAACACATATTTAATTCAACCCCAAAGAAAATTCTGTGGATATTTCTATTCTCCATAAAGTTTCAAATGCAATCCTGAATGTCCTGGGCAGGTAGGAGACCCACGGGACATCATTTGAACATACGCTATGTGTTTTAGAACTATATGCTAACTAATAGCCAAAAGGGATCCCTGTATTACATTAGAATGACACACTGTTAAGTAGTGATATATCTTTAAATTGGCCCAGTGTTACATAAGCAAATGAATTTCGCAGTCTATATCACATACACAGATGATAGTCAGACAATCGCATGGACATTTGTCCCTTTCTTTCACTTCCGTCTTACTATAAAAAAAAGAAAAAAAGAGCACAGTCCATTGGGAGATATATGTATACATACTACAGCAGTGAGTACTGACTTCGAAAACCGGCTACGATTGCTTTCCAAATTTTACGGCATCATAAAATGGTGAAGCGGCAGTCGCATCTCCATTCAACGCTGAAAGGGTTGGGCGGGGAGAAAAGGGGAGAAACGGGAAAAGAGGACATTTTATGACACCTAAAATCTAGCCTACATAGAAAGTTATAAAATCCACACACAGACTACACAAGATAAGAAGTAAACGGCCATCAATTTCCGTCACTTTGTAAATGTAATCCGCTTTGTCTACATGAATATGCTTTTTGAATTTTCTTCTTTTCGGAATGTTTTTTTCTTATTAAATTATTTTTAAACGTAGTATATGTTTTCTTCTTCTCTCCACCATCAATACAGGAAGAGGGATAGGTGGGAATTTGAGGAGACGAAAAGAAAATCAACGTTGGCATCAAACAATGTCATCGTTGGAGCACGGGGGATATTTTTTCTTTTAGGTCTATTATCTATTTTATGTCAGGCATTCTTTCTTTTCTCTCTCATTTTCCAAAGCGCAAAAGGAAGACACGCCCGAGACTAAATTGTAAGTCATTTCGAAAAGACATTTACTTTACAAGTCTTCACGTGCTGATTTTCTCCTACTTTCTTCTTTTAAACGAAAATTATCTTCTGTAGGGATTGCATGTTAAATACATGCTATTTTCTACCGTTAACGGTATATATATATATACGAGGGCAAGTCAATTATCTACACTTGTCATTCATCCTTCGGTTTATTTACATGAAGCTAGGGTTATACTATGCACATTATTTTTCTACGTATTCTCCCTCCTTATCAATGCACCTGGCCCAACGATCAACGAGCTTACGTATTCCTTCCAAATGAAACGTTTTCGGTTGGCCGTGAAGCCACTTTTGTACCGCATTTTGCACGTCTAAATCTGAGGCAAATCGGCGACCACGCAAAGCATCCTTGAGTGGCCATGACTGATCTTCAAAGTAGATGCTACCTCATCGATAGTGATTCGCCTATTCGCTAGAACCATCTATCGAGCTTGCTGAATGTTGTCGTCTGTAGTGGAGGTTGATGGCCGACCTGCTCCCTCTTCATGCGTTACACTTGTTCGACTACTTTTAAACTTCTCGAGCCACAAAACCACAGTTGTACGTGATAGTGTACTTCTCCCATATTGCGATAAATGTCTGACCCTTTGACACTCTCCGACGAGAGGAATCGGATCACTGCTCGTTGTTCCTCTTTGCTACAAACTTCTAATGGAGCAGCCATGATATATCTGCAACAATAGGAAGATAAATGGAGGAATTAAGACCACACTTTTACGGCATTACCACAACAATATAACAATAAAATATGCGAGGACAGAAGACAAATGTAAGAAAAGTTATGACAAAAGTGCAGATAATGTTTGACTGGCCCTCGTATATATATATAAATTTTTAGTTTCATTTTTCAATTTCTTTTAAAAAAAAGTGAATCTGTAGAAACGCATTTATTTTTGTCATCTTCTGCTCTGATATTTATGACTTTCCTAAAGTGAATTTTCTTTTCTTTCAAACTCAACATTACAGGTTACTGCTTTTATGAGCAGAAAGTGCATTACTTGAATCTTTTAAAAGAAACAAACAAACAATACTATTGCAACTAGCCTTTTACATAAGAAAGATTCTATGATTTTCCTTACTTTCTCTTACTGTGTTTCGAATTTGTGCTGAATGTACCGTCTGAATTGCTTTCAACTATGTGATCAAACAACCACATTTATGTCTTGTTCTGAGTAATAACATTACGCTTTTAAGTTTCAATAATTATGCTTTATTATGCTGTTAATTGTATCAATTAATAATTAGAATACACGTAAAATACGTATGTGATTTTTAGTGCATAAAACACATTAATGATTTTTATCTCAGAGTTTCAGCTTCAAGTGGTACTAAATAGACTCAGAAACTGTACTAAAGCTAAATTAAAAAATAAAATAGAATCTTACCATCTTTCACAGCTCAAGTGGAAAACTGTACACATATAACAGAAAAGAAAACTTAAGTTGCATTTATACGTTAGTTACAAAGTTTCCAACCAGCAATGAATGCTGATAGTTGAACACAGTATTCTGTGTACTCTTAATCTTTTTTCAATAAAAGACTGTCAACTGTAGGCAAGGCCTATGTGGTGATTTTTAAATGACGTCCGAGAAGTTCTGCGAGGTTTCAAAATCCAGCTGAGGGTTGAGCATTTTCTTTCTACCGAGTCACTTGACGGAGGAACTGTCACAGTATTCATTACCAATTGGGTTAGTATGGTCTTCTTACACAATTGCTTCTTCTATAAAGAGAACACTAACGAAGGCACTATTTCTTCGTTACTCAAAATAACCCGATACATAGAAAGTTTCGTGAAGGGTAAAGTCAGCCGCAAAGTACTTGAATTCCTGACTGCTTCATTAGGTTGGGTATAGTACTTTGCTGGTATCAAAAATCGTAGTAAGTTGGACGTGTATTTCCGAGCAGTTGGTAAGCCTGTGGAGCTCTAAGACAGATCTTTGTGACACAATTGATACATAAAGAAATCACTATTTACAATGAATCTCTATTGTTTGGAAAATGAAATATGTAAGTTTTACGTCCCATGGTAATGACGGTTAGGCTAAGGAGACGGTGATTATGCGAAATGAATGAAATGGTGGAATGAAGAAAGTGGGAGGAAACGGGAAAACCCCGAGAAAACCCACGAGCACGGTGTTTGTCCACGACAAAGTCCACACGGCGTGAGCTGGGATCGAACCAGGGACTTCAAGCACCGGAGGTGAACGCTCTACCACTGAGCCACCGCGTCGTCTATCGTTTGCAGTATGTTGTCCAATGAGTGGCATATATCAAAGGCAATGTAACGCATTGTGTGCATAATATATTATTTCACTACATGTTGCATATGAGGAAAAAGAAGAACAATGATCATTTATGAGTTAGGAAATGGTTAAAATAAGCTGAAAGTATCGAATCTTGAAATATTAAAGGAAATAAGTTTGAAAATCATTTCCTTCATTCGTGGTCCTACCTCAATTTCCCGCCATTATCGTCACTCCAATATCCCTTTCCTCCTCACAGGAAATAATCTTACTTATCATAATGAGTGTAGATTGAATTTGAAATTGAAGCACATTAAAAAGTTCGAATTCCCCTGGAATAGCCTAGAACCCAGACCTTCTTCCTACAAATCCAATTCATTAACCACTCACCTATACTAGTTAGTTCTTTAAGTTATCATGAAAACAGCTACATAAAATCCTTTCATGTAAGTCCACTAAGGCTCTTATGAAAAGGTTATCATTGGTTGAATTAATTATTCTTCTTCAACAAATGTTATTATTAGGTAATTGTTACTGTAATCTTATTTTAGTTTGATTAATAACGATCGTTGTAACCCATATTACTTGACAAGTTCTAAAATTGTTTTACATAAGTTATTGTGACAAAATGTGACTTGTGCAAAAAATAAGTTTATACGTTACAAAATACGTAATTTCTTAGTATTCGCAATAAACTCAGTTGTATCTGACTGTAAACAAAACTTAATATGGAACAGAAAAGCACTTTACACAAAACAAATTTGAAGTAGTGTACGAAATAGTCGAGCGGTTTGGAAGAGTAGCTTGTTAAACATGTGTTTATTTGTTGAAACCCTTTAGTAAAGTAATTTTTTTCTCTCCTAACTTACCAGATAGTGTTTGACAATATTCAATTGAATGAATAATTTATATCTAAGTTTAATTGTTAGTTGTAATTTACAATTGAAATGACTAATAACTAGTTGGCTATTTATAAATGAGAATCAATTGCAATCAATCAAACAATTGAAAATAATTCCTGTGAAAAGCAATGCAGAAATAGTCATTTAATTACAATAGAATGCAGTTTGCAATTAATTGAATTGCAATTAATTTCCACAGCGATTAATTTCAATTGAAATATTTTTATTAATTAATGATCAATACTGTAGTTATGGATATATTGCAATGTCCATTCTTTTTTATATAATATCATAAAAATAATACTCGATCTCAAAGAGAAAAATGTATAAGGAAGGGTAGAATTAGGAAAACAAAATAACAAAGAAAAAGTTCCGAAATTATATTATCTCCGTGTTGCCAGACGGAGAGCGGAAAACAGTAAACGCGGGAAGAAAGAATCTATTAAGATCGTTGACACAGTATGATATAACAAAAGAGCTGATTGAAAAGAAAAGGCGTCTAACAATCTACTCGGTCACGGTAAAGCCAATTTTAAGTATCCCTTCATGGAAAATCATCTTCTTTGATGTAAATTGCCGTGACTATAGAGTGGTCAATTGTATCTTCCTATTTTTGCCAAATTCCAGCGCATCAGCCATATGCACAAAAGTAGTCTCAGATGTTATTAGGGATGCGCAATAGTCTAGTCGAGACAGAGCTCTCCTGAGAAAATTCGAGTCGAGACACAGCTCTTCCAATAGAAAAATATAAGTTTTTCGAGTCGAGACCACTTTTACATCACATTTTCGAGACGAGACAGCCTCAGATATTGTCTCGTGCGCATCCCTAGATGTTATGTTGTATATCAGCGACGCTGGATTCGTGTGAGCCTCTCAAACGCATGAATGCTAAGTAAGTGATATGATTTCTCAACGTGTACAGATATGGAAGATCAGAATGCGAGAACTCACTATTCAAGGATACATCTCCGGATAAAACATCTTGAAGTTTCCAATTATCCAGGCCGAAATAACTAATGCATCAGTTTATAAGCAAATAACATTTGCCACTTCTTCTAAACACTTCTGACGAACACGTCACTCCCTATTTAAACGACTGATCCAACAACAGGTTGCAAAACACTGCACATCTGAGAGGAATGGTAATTTCTGCATTTATTCTCCACTTACATGAATATAACTAAAGTATAACGATGTCATAGAAAACGCTATCCGCCTTTATAAAGCGTAGGAACAATAGGATATTTGTAGAAGATACGTAAAACGCCATCAGTATCAGATCTTAATTATATTAGATATGTAGCATTCATCATAATAAGCTAAGCCATCGAATCATATAACGATGTCGTGCTACTTTTCTTGATTTAATATAGCTTGTGGACGTTGTTAGGTCTTATAGCTAATATTACATTGAATGAGATCAAATCTCGGAGTAAAACATCAAGTGAAAATAACATGGGAATACACTGTTATTCCCGTTAACTTCAACGTTTAATTTTGATATTGAAAGTCAGAGGCGCAACCACAGGAACTATCGGGTCCGGACTCCCCAAAACAGGGACGTACGCAGGGGGTGGGTCCAGGGGGTCCGGACCCCCCGAAATCCGAACTTTTTTGTAAATTTGGTCTGATTTTAGGGGCCAATTTACAATTTTTAATATAATTTAGCCTGATATTGTGTTTGGATCCCCCGAAAAGCTTTGGACCCCTCCTGAAATAAATTCCTACGTACGTCCCTGCCCCAAAAACTTTCAAATTCAACATACGTTTGTAAACCTTTGTAAGCTTGTAAAGTTTTAATAGGGAGATGATTGATATAGCATGAAAAATTGAACTTACACTTCATTTGTACTCTTTCTCTTATAAAAACAATTTAGTTCTATACTATTTTTTTCTGAGAATAAATAATGGAAGTATTTTACAATTACTTATCGTTTTTTCGGGTGCAGAATAATACTAGTTTAATAGTGTTTTGTAGTATTGGACTCTCCAACACTTGCTCCTATGCAAACAATAATTTCTGGGTGCGCACCTGTTAGAGGTACAGTCATGTCCAAAATGATTGTCGCGTATCTATAACTGTCTTGTTGTGAGAATATAACTTGATAATGATTTTACAAGGTACTTTTAATGCTGTTACTATGTGTATAATCGGGAAATATATATTTGTGGTAAATTTCATAGGAAAAGAATTATAAATACGAAAACTAGAAAGAGAAAAACAAAATATTGCTAAATGAACAAGAAAGATTTTTTTGTTATATTTTTCTTATTTATTGCTCTTTTGACATGAAATTTACCATATACATCTCTTTGCCGATTATAGACATAAATACTAACATTGTAAAAAATACTGGTCGAAATCGTTATCAAATTATATTCTTACAACAACATATTTATAGACATTCGACAATCATTTTGAACATGACTGTACATCAGAAAATGGCAGGTGGGACCCAAAACCTAAGCTCTAGTACAACATTAAGCTTTCTCTATACATTTTACGTCATAATAATAAAGAATACCAATTTTAAAATATTGGAGTTATATGAGAACAGTTTATTCAAATTCTTCAGGACATACATCTGGATTTTGCATAAAAAACGTCCTCAATGTTTTCAAAAATAAATTAACTTAAAAACCGACATATTGAAACAAAAGCTTACAACACAATAATAAAATAATACATTTTGCATGCTTAACATGCGGCTTTTCGCCATACACGTTACATACTGTAAATATATTAAATTTGAGTTAAATAATTACAATTAACTTCACGAAAGTGTTTTGAAATGTTGCATAATATTAACGAATGAGGAAAGTTATAACGTTAACACGAAATAATAATAATAATAATAATAAAATATATTGGAAAAATGCAAATCTATATATATAAAAGAGAACGTACAAATCCTTTGTCCGCTCATCACGCTAATACGGCTGAACCAATTTCTTTTATTTTTGGGGGGTTATTAGGATTTGGACCCTAGATGGTTTTTATCATATCACTTTAATTTTCAATTACCAGTGTCTTGAGATAATTGACCATTCAGGTGTCCATTACGTACAAATCCTTTGTTAGTTCATCATAGGTATAAAAATAAACGTATGTATATGCAACCCGCATGACCGTGTCACTCGGCGGGTTAACATAAATGACAGGCGTTATAATGGTTTTTATCATATCACTTGAAAGCGAAAAAGTAAAAATTATCTAAGTAACAAAGTTTATTGCGTTCGGGGGTGACCGCAGCGAAGCGGGGCGGGTTAACATAAATGACAGGCGATATAATGTTAACATTTACTGCAATCTTCTATGGTTTTTATCATATCACTTGAAAGCGAAAAAGTAAAAATTATCTAAGTAACAAAGTTTATTGCGTTCCGGGGTGACCGCAGCGAAGCGGGGTGAACGCTGCTAGTATAAAAATAAGGAGAAAAAGACAGGTTATTTTAAGGAGTTGCCATGATTAGTTTTAGTAAACATCGCAAGAACTTGGAAATCAAAACACCTATAACAGACAAAATAATGGTCTGTTACGAGCGAAACAAGACAAAATTATTGTGGTAGTATCAGATTTGACAACGAACCGTATTCCTCAGAGAGCAACGTTTGGGACAGTCTATGCCTTAAGTAACATGCCACATTTCAGGAATATGCAATTGGGAATAACAAGTATTGTTTCTTTTCTTTTTATGCATTTTTCGATTCTAAACGTATACGTTATATCAATTTGCCATTTACATTGTGCTGCGCGTTTGTGGGATTGGAAGAATGATATCCAGACAGAATAACGCGGATCTACACTGTCGCCAGTGCCGTGCCATGGAAGGGGGAAGGACGGGGAGACGGCCCCGGCCGCCGAAGTAAAGATTCTAGAATGAAAATTGTCATTCTGAACCTGGAAATAATATTTTAATCATTCTAAAATCTCGGAGCTTTAGCCCAACATTTTAGAATCTCGGAACATTACTCCATCATTTTGGAATATTGGAATTTCGAAAACTCAAAAAATCTGAAGTCTCGAAACTTCATCCGAAATTTCAAAAGGTCGGAATTCCGGAATCTCGGAATTTCAAAATCACGGAAGTCCGAAATATTGTAATTCCGATATAATTATCGAAATTCGGAAATTATAAACAGGGCTATTTAACACGGATTGCTTTGACTCGGGCCTCTCTATTCTCACTTTCTTGTTTGGACCCTTCTGACGTATCACCTTACACATTCAGTTACTCACACATACCAACAATTCCTATGAGCCATAGTTGATGTATATCAACAGACTTTTTTTTTTAACTGAATTTGTACGATAATTTGATTCAATAAAAGTGTGAACTTTTCCTCCTTAGGATCTTCAGATGATATAACGATTGACAAGCAAACCACTTAAAGAAAAATATAAGATATAAACCAATTATTAGAAGAATATTGTCAAATTATCTTGTTAATCACTAAGAGCTATTCTTGAAACTTTTTTTGGTCTGTTTACAGACTGAGTTGATATGAATGTGAATAGTATTCTTTGATTCTTATCGAGTAAATTAGTGTTTTCTTTTTATGTGGCAATATTTACACTATCTTTGTTTTCCACTTCGAAAAAGTTGTTCGTTCGATATTTTTCATTTTAAATTTATGAGGTTCGTATTACGTACGTACTTTTGTTATTGAAAAACTGCTCGAACACTAATTTCTGCAGAAATTTAAATTATATTTTTAAAGAAAAGAGAAATCTGTGCTTGCAAAATAAACGTTCATTTCTTCGCTTTTCTCTGTTGTATTATTACCTGCGTCTCTAGAGTATATGTGCATACGTCCTCCTTCTCCCCTGTCGAGCCAGGTCTTATGTATGTGTATGTCTCTCTCTCTCTCTCTCTCTCTCTCTCTCTCGTTTTATAGAAGATGCGCAAGAGACGAAAGATATCTAACCCCTCATCAACTTTCTTGAACACTTGTCTAAATTCCCACCATCAACATTCTTTCTCTTTCCCTCTGTGTCTCTGTCTTTGGCTTCATTTCTGTTCTACCTTTCAATCTCTTGAGGTCTGAAGGTGAAGCAAAATGTGAAGAGTTTTTTTTTTTCATTCTTACTTCAGTGGAAGAAGCAGGGGGTAATATCTTTTCTCTCTCTTTCTTAGGTCTTCTACCTTATAGCCACCTTCCTACCTTTAAGCCTTCTATATATATATCCTCTCTGGGGAAAGGAGTCCCACCTCACTCACTGACAACCCTCGGGTGTTTGATTCCCTATTGAGGGACGCCCCTTCCTCTTTCCCTGTAGTACTAAGCCCAGGCTAAGAATTTCAATTTACTCCGAGGTCGTTTTGGATTCATAACTTTTTAAGAGGCTTTCAGATTCTCCTGTGCCATACTTTTCCTATCCACTATTTCCTCATTTACTTTTTCTTTTTCCTTCCTTCCTTCTTTTATTCTTGAATCTTTTTTGTCTATTTTCTCATTTTCTTTTAACAGTATCTTTAACTATAACTTTACTATTACCTATGCACATACAAGCGGCATATACTAGTTGCATTCATGCTGTAGATAAGAAAATACGACCCGAATAGCTATTCATTACACAAGCAAACTCTCAAAACATAAGACCGTTTTATTACAGGTATCATTTTCAGAACCAAACTGCACTTCAATATAATCTTCTTTCTTAATTTACAGTATGATGAAGTGGGTCTTTTCTTCTTGCGACTACAAGTTGAATCGTGTCAATGAATAGAGAATTGGATACATATAACTTTGTTACGAAACAGTCACAAATCTAGTGTTGGTGTGATTCTTTCGATTATGGAAACCCAATCACAAATAACGTAATAAACTTATTGCTAGCATTTAGAAAAAGCAGAAGTATGAAACTATTTTATTCCGTTTACGTATTTTCAGGGAATAAAATTAAATTTGGTTTAAGATAACTAAAGGTAACAATACTTACCTCAAGATGCGAAGACGTTCGGGAGAGTTTATAGCACCGTTTCACAACCTTTTTCAACTTGCGGCACACTACGGGTGTAACTTGAAGTATCGCGGCACACTCATAAATATCATTATTACTATTTGTAAATAGAAAATACTGTTGTAATTTTTTTCTGTGATTACTGATGTCCTTCTTACAGAGAAGAAAGCTCGACCATTTGTTTTCCCCCGTGGCAAATCATTATGCTTATTTTTGTTCCAATTTAATAACGGATAACAACTGCAATGAATTATTGGGCTCAGGTTTTTAAAAATACACTTTCTGTTTCGAAAACTGTATCCAACCTTTCACTAAGAAGGAAGACCACTAAATAACGAACGAACAAACAAATCTCTTGTATATTTAAAACGCAAGTATAGGTAATTTGTATGCATGATTGCTTCGTTGAAAGGTTTGAATGATATTTTAAAATTTCAAGTTACGATATGGTCTGCAACAATAAAGATGCAATAATAAGCATAATGATAACAAATACTTTTTTTCAACATTAAAAATGTACAGAAAAGTTACACAGTATGAAACTTATAATTAATATACAATTTTTAAATATTATATGGAGATTTGAATTCTTAATTGGTAATGTAACAATTTTCCAATAATATCTATTGAAGGTTACAATGGTATAATAACAATATATACAGGTTACATTTTTTTTCAAAAATAAGTAAAACAAGTTGGTGCACGAAAAAAAATTAATGTGCAACTTGATCTTGATGTTCTTTGATAAGCTTCTTCAATTGTGGACGGATAGATGATAAACACATCCTCGTATTGTGTTCCAGAGTTAACAGTTGTGACCTGTTCATACAGTTGATTGTGTTCATTGCAGAAAATCCTGCTTTACTTAAGTAGGATGTAGAAAAGAGAATGAGAACTTTCACAGCTTTTGTAGAAATAACTGGATATTCTCTCTGTGAGTGATAGAGCTTCAAACCTTCATCATTTCTCACATCGACCAATTCACTTTCTTCCTGACATTTAATTCTTTTGACTATAGGACAGAAGGCGGAAAGGGGACCCTCATCCCGTCAAATGAAGTCAAGCATAGGAAAATACTTCTCAACATTGGTGTGTATGAGGCTCCGGCAAACAAAATTCTGTTTCGACATATTACACTAGTTAACAAAGGTTTTGTTACATAAAAGGAAATACCTGTTCTTAAAGGAACTTTTTGCGCTGAATTCGAATATGCACTCGGTTTTTCTCCATCACGTACGATTTCCCCGTAACAGAGGGATTTTCGGGAAAATCCCTCAAAAATTTCCCTTTTCGTTTATTTTACACCCCAAGATCTTGTCCCCTTGCATATACTAACATAGAAATTATACCTAAGTATACTTTGATTCATATTTAACAAACCCTCCAAGTTTCGTAATAATCGCTTTATTCTTTCTAGAGAAATAAATATGTTTGTATGTATACTGTGTGCTGTTTATTGCACCTTATAGCAATGCTTTCAGATCTCTTAAGTTGAGGTAAAACGTTTATTACCACAAACGTTTTGCTTTATTACCACAAACACATATATAAAATATAATACAATATAATTTACAAGTGTGACAATTTACAATAAACAATAATACAAATGTACCAAAAGGTCATGAAAAGACAATCAAAACTATCACAATATATAAAACTTCCATTGGGTTACAAAAACGTACACTACTTCCTTCTTTTGCAAGAAATGTTGCATTCTCTAACAAGACCCCAACAATAGTCCCCCATCATTGAAGGATCCCATCATCCCTGGTACCTTTTCTCCATTGCCATTATATCTTGGTGGAATCTTTCCCCCTGTTCGTCGCTGAGAGCACCTAGGTTAGCAGGAAAGAAGCTGAGGTGGGAGTGCAAAAAGTGGATTTTTAAAGACATCCTACAACCCAACTCTCTGTATTTCTGTATCATGTCCTGTACGATTTCTGTGTAACTCTCAGCTTTGTTATTGCCCAGAAAGTTGCGCACAACACACTTAAATGCTGTCCAGGCAGCTAGCTCAGCACTGTTTAACTTGCTATCAAAGCTATCATCAAGCATTAATTTCCTAATTTGGTGACCAATAAACACTCCCGCTGAAATCTTAGCATCACTCAGGTTAGGGAACTTATCTCGCAAATACTTGAAACCTTCACCAGATGTGTCCATGGCTTTGACAAAGTTTTTCATAAGTCCTAAATTGATATGAAGTGGCGGTAGTAATATCTTATTAGGATCTACCAAAAGAGCGTATTTGACGTTGCATTCTCCAGGTACGTAATTCACTCTAGGTTCCCATTCCTTCACTTCATAATGTTTGTCATCAGCTCGGCTATCCCATAAACATAAAAAACATTGGTACTTCGTGTAACCGCACTGCAGTCCTAATAAAATACCAACTACCTTGAGATCACAACATATTTGCCAACAATGGTCCTTGTAATTTATAAGATTTAGCAAAGTTGACATGGTGTCATAGGATTCCTTATCTTCACTGAGTGCGCAAGTGGTATAGAAGGTTTTTTATTTCCATTATGTAAAAGGACAGCTTTAAGGCTGACCTTTGACGCGTCGATAAATAACCTCCATTCTTCTGGAACGTAAGGAATTCCTAGCTCCGCCATCAACCCATTTATATCCGTACATACGCACGCATTATCTTGCATTGAGAAATAGCTTGAAAATTTAACATGCCTTTTCCTGTACACTGATATGTTCGTTTCTGCATCCAATATGTTCCACTGCTGGAGCCTTGATCCCAGAAGTTCCGCCTCTTGTTTTGTCAGATGCAAATCACGGACTAGGTCATTAAGTTCACATTGCCGGATGAAATGTGGCTCGCGAACACAGTCAGGGATGAACGTTGGATCCTTGGATGTACATGTTGATGTCGATGGTTCATCAAGGTCATGATCATCATCAGAGTCTTTTGGCCATATCTCTTCCCAGTTGATAGGGGGCTCGGGAAGTAGAAGTTCATCCCCGTGCGGAATAGGTCTAATTGCGGATTTAACGTTGGAATAACTTATTGTGTATTTGCTTTTTTTAGAATGTCCCTTAACTACTGTGAGACAAAAATAACAATCATCCAGATGGTTGGTGGGTTCTCTCCACAAATTGGTACAGCAAATTTCATGAACCTCCGTTTCCCTTTGGCCCATGCAAGTAAAGTGACGTAGCACGACGCACAAATTATGTTGGGTGCCCAAGTTTTGTCCTGATCTCCCACACGACATCCGAAATATATATAATATGCTAGTTTCACCGATGGCGTAATGGATCTACACTGTCCTTTAACTACAAACTGGCCACACACATAACAAAAACTATTTGGTGAGTTAACACACGAACACCGTCCTCTTGACGTCATTGTACTGATCACAAACTAAACTTCTGGTCTTAGTTGCGTATAATGCCGTTAAGATCAAACATGAAAGCACTCTTAGCAGCAAAGACAACTTTGAAAGTGAAGTAGTGTTAAACCGCACGTCAATATAAAAATGTACAAAACTCACTCACCAGGTGTCAAGAACACAAGAAAGAAAGAAATGCGCGGGGGGAGGGGGGAAACGATACCGTAGTGGAAAATTCAGACTGCATTAGTTCATTCTTGTTAACAATGAGTCTGTATTCCATTCTTTCTTTCTTTTGCATTCTGTTACATTTGATGACAAATATTGATAACCATTTCATGAACAAAACGAAAAAACTTGGAGAATTGTATATATATGTATTAAGATATACATATACTGTACGTTTAAAAAAAATATACGTTGGAAGTACATTCTATTTTTATACACGATTCTAATTTACAGAGAGCAATACAAGTGTGTTGTTGACTATTGTAAATATTCATTTTTATGTCTGTGTTTGTAGTAATAAAGCAAATCGTTTTTACCCCAACTCAGGAGATCTGAAAGCATTACTATCAGGTGCAATAAACAGTGCATACAGTATACATACAAATATATTTATTTCTCTGGAAAGAACAAAGCGATTTTTACGAAACTTTTAGGGTTTATTAAATATAAATCAAGGTATACTTAGGTATAATTTCTATGTTATTATATGTAAGGGGACAGGAGCTAGGGGAATAAAATATCTGAAAAAGGGAAATTTTGGAGGGAATTTCCCGAAAATCCCTCTGTTACGGGAAAACTGTACGTGATGGAGAGAAACCGAGTGCATATTCGAATTCAGCGCAAAAAGTTCCTTTAAGATCAGGTGATTTTTCTCATGTAACAAACAAAAAGTTTAAATTTGTTAACTAGTGTTATCTGCTACACAGTAATATATTTACAATAATATATTACAATTGCAGTATTTTTTTGTTGTAATGTGAAATACAAACATACATTTTTTATGTCTTACAATTTGGTTGCTATAGAATTAATATTTTTGTTTCGATTTTCTCGCGGCACACCGGTTGGGAAACGCTGGTTTATAGTGTCTACCTAGGAATATGTTATGGCAAATGAGTTATCCGGCATCAGTATATTATTATTATTATTATTATTATTATTATTATTATTATTATTATTATTATTATTATTATTATTATTATTATTATTATTATTATTATTATTATTATATTCACTAGAATTTTAAGTAATAAGAAAATTGTATAAAATCACTTGAGACTAGCACCGTACCTCTATGTTTCGCAGTTAAACAGTAATAAGCCACGAGAAATTAGTGGATATTTCAACATGTTTTGTACCTTACCACTTACCCTTGTGCAATGAGACATTGCTAAACAAAACACAGCAAATGACAAATGAACGAGGACGAAAGAATTGGTAGAATGAATATGAAACGGTTTACCTACTCATATATCCTGGAATCAAACCAAGAAGATCCTCCTCAGAAAGATGAACCCTAGCAAAAACCCACTATGCTCCAAGTCAAGAATAAAGAATAACATGGTATATCAGGTTCTCTAAAAAGTGTTGCACATTTGGAGTTCAAAATTGGGAATACGTTTATTGTTATTTCAGGACAACATTGTGAAATCATATGCACCATTTTATTCGATTACCTTTTGCCATTTTTTTCGGCAACATTATAATCCCATTGTCACAGAACATTTCTAGTGTCTGGTCAATATATATATATATATATATATATATATATATATATATATATATATATATATATATATATATATATATATATATAACTCGTGATTTCCACAGATCTCTTTTCAAAATAACATAGCACCATTCAGTAATGTCAGCACGCAGAAACAAATGGTAGTCCGACGGTACCAGGTCTATCTTATACGGTGAATGAATTAAGAACTCCTAGTCAAATTCTCTCAATTTCAGACGGGTTGTTACGTATGTATGAGTCTGGTGATGTCAGCGTAGGCGTATAGACAATCCTTTACGCTGACTAGTTCCAGCACTAGGGATGCGCACAAGACGAATCGAGACAGGATTTTCCTGACAAAATTCGAGTCGAGACACGGCTCTTACAATAGCGAAATATATACTTTTCGAGTCGAGACATCACTTTAAGAGCACATTTTTGAGACGAGACAGCCACAAATATTGTCTCGTGCACATCTCTATCCAGCACTCGACTTATTGAAACACAGCGCTAATTGTCGACAGTATAGGACAGACTATACGTTTCTGTATGACAGCAACAGCTCGTGATGCACGTTATTCTTCCAACGTCACCAAACATGCAGTAGAACCTTCCTGGGCAACAGTGTGGCCTTTCCCACAAACTGTGGAGTTTCCCTTTATCTCGACCACCATCTTTCTCGCACTTATTATTATCATTCGTAATCAATCACTTCAGAAATGAGTCGAGTTCATTAAGTTTCACTAAATATTCGCAGATAGAAATTCCATTGAGTTTTTGTTCGAGATGTTTTAGATCCATGTTATGTGGTATGCATTATAAGAAACTCAGTAGGTAGTGTAGGTCGTACGTTCCATTCCAAACTACTAATGCAAACTGAACAAGAAAGGAAAATTGGATGAATGCTATTTACTGCTACATTTCTATCAGAAGAAGCCAATATTAGAAGTTCAAACTGTGTTGTAATGAAAAGTTACAAATGTTCAAAAGGAAAATTGGATGTTCCTTATAGACGTAACAGACCTTGCATGTTTCTCATTTCAAATGTGAATAAAATACATTGAATTATAGATGCATTGAATTTTGTGTCAAACATTTAAATAAAATCTTCTTTCGAAATAGCCAAAAAAGGGACCATTTTCAAGTACTTTATGAAGATTTGTATGTTCTGAACATCCACTCTTGATTTCACCTATTCTGAATAAAACGTTCTAATTTGCACAGATAGAATAGAATGAACACATCAGAGCTGAAACGGGTCATTGTGACAGTCGAGTGATTAAGGTTGGGTCTAAACATTCACTGGATTCAGAACTCGAACCTGTACTGATCAGGTTATACGATTTGATATTTGGTAACCTGAAGGTCAAAGAATAAATTTGACTAATTTCCTTATGTTTCAACAGCATTTCTTTCAAATGTGACCAGGACTGGAGATATTGTACCCCAGAAAATAAAAAATACGTCTCCGAAATTCCCAGTTAATTAGATTTTCTAGACCGAGTTGTTTTGGTAGTTCGAGGCAAGTTTTGGACGAGACGCTTCTGTTTGGGTTAGAGCTAGTCACCACACCATCAAAACTGGCTCAGTTTTGGCTGTAGGACAGGCACATGCACAAAAAGTGTGTGTGTGTGTGTTTGTTTGTGTTTGTGCGAGACAGAGAGAGAGGGAGCGAGAAAAGCAATGAGTAATAGAGGAAGATAAAGAGGGAAGAGATAAAGAGAATAAGAGAGAGACACAAAGACATGATAAGGAAACGTCAAGAAAGACAGAGAGAAAGAAAGACGAATATAATTATAAAAAATACTTATCATTACACTTTATGATAAAGAATGCCATACATACACTATTTATTCGGATTCTCAGAAGTAATGTATTGTAAGTTCTCCAACCGCAAATGAATCCCTGTTTGAAGCCATTATTTTATGTAAAAGCATTACCTGGTGAGGAATCGAACTGAGGTTTTGCACTTAGAATTCTAGCACGATAGTGATATTCCACCGATACTGTACAAGAATATCAAATTACCGAATTTGTGCGATCAAGACCCTACGTCTGGCAACGCTGCATATTGTAAACCGAAAACAAGGTAGCAGATTGTCCTAACGAAAACTTCGTAAATTCTGCTTTCGAAATAAACAAGACTGATAGTAGACGATCGAAATGACCAAAAATTACGTTTAGATTTCCTCAAACAGAATTTGACTCTAAACACTAAACCAGGTGCTAATATAACCATACGTTTAAACAGCTTAAGACCCAACACATGAGAGCAATAGATCTGTCACTCGAGGTATTTGTTACGATTTTCTCTGGCTCCAAAATTTGAAATACCAGAGCCTCATGCTATTGATGCGCTTGTTAGAATCGATTTAGTGTCTCAAGAATACGTTACATCTTCATCGTTTCCCCCAAATCGAACCGAAAGTGGTAGAAATCAATTAATTTTATTTCAATATTAGTAGCCATAAAAGAAAAATTGTAATAGATTGTAACTATCCGCTTTTGGAATAGATTTAACGTCTTAATAAAGGACACCTTTCTCACCCAATTTACTCTACTAAAGTCGGAAGTGTTAGGAATTTCCTAAAACTTCCGGTTATAATATTTTTCTCTGTACAGAAAAGACTGTAAGAGATACCTAGAAAAATTTTTAAAATCGATTGCGTTCCAGGAAAAGATAGCATCTCCCCCTATATTACTGTACTATAACCGGGAGCAGTAAAATTTACTAATGTTTCCGATATCAACTTTGACCGCTAAACAGCAAAAATAGTAACAGATAGCAAAGAGAAGCTTCTTCGAATAGATTCTGAGTTTCAAGGAAGCATACCATCTCCACTCGTAACTCTCTACGGAAACCGTAATTGACACAGATTTGCTAGTACTTCTGTGGTTGCAATATTGGTTTTCGTAGAGATAAATTGTAGGAGATTTTGACAAACACTTTTTTGGAATAGATTAAGCGCCGTAAGTACAGATTCCTTCTTCTCTAATAATCTATAATTCAAACCGGAAATGGTAGAATTTTTTGCTTTGAAAGTTGATCACCATAGATCAAATACGGTAACACACAGCGTAAAGTGATTTTTTTTTTTTAAGAATAGAGTCATCGTCTAAGAAAACATATCACCTCTATCCCTATTATTACAATTAGAAGTATCAATTGACCTCCGCTAAGCAAATCGGTAACAGATATCGATGAGTAGTTTTGAGGAATAGATTCAGCGTACAAGGTAGATTTCATTTCTTCTGTTAACTCTCTATCAAACCGGAAGTAGAGGGCAGCGGTAGCTCAGTTTTAAAACATTCACCTCTGCTACGCGAAGTTCGTGGTTAAAGTTCAACTACTTTCAAGTGGGATTTGTGGAGGACAAACACAGTGTAGGTGGCTTTTCTTGGGTACTTCCGTTCCCTCCCACTTTATTAATTCCACCATTTCATTTATTCTAATCATTATTGATTCTTTTGTCCCACATGGCAAACCTGTGGGATGTAAATTGAAAGATTTCATGTCATTTCAAACCAGAAATAGTAGAAATCATCAATTTCCTGTTACAATTTTCACCGCCATAGAACAATAGAAACAGCAACAGTCAGTGAGAAATTGCTTTTTGGAATCGGTTTAACGTCTTAGGAATAGATTCCATTTCTCTTTATCTTTCTACTTTGACTGGAAATGGTGGAAATTTACTATTTAACAATGTTTCATCACTCATTATTCTACGCTGTTCTATTTCAGCCGGAAATTATAAATTTGTTTCAATATTGAATTCACATAATTTGGAAGCCTACCGTAGTGAATCGTTAAAAGAAATTCACTTCTTTTACTTTTGTTAAAGCAACAAATGCAGAAAAGAATCTTGAGTTTTCGTTCAGGATGACAATTTTGGAAATATATTGATAGAGTTTATGTTCTCTGTTTATATCGCTTCTTAAAATAATCTTTCCTGAGCAGAGGGCTCTTTTCTACTTGGTTTTATTGATTACTCTTTTAACATCTTGTGAGTAATAGCATTAATTTGAACGTCATGTAGTTCCCACGAACCCTCCTCTGTCTTTTGCTGCTCACTCTCTTTTAAAAGGAGGTTAAAGAGAACTTTTAGTGATATGATGGAAAGGGGATCCTTCTTGGCATCTTTCAAAATCCAATCTTCGTCCACAGTTCTTGCACCAACTTCCTCGACGTCACTACCAGAATTTTCCTTACAAAATTAAATAACAAGGTTTCCATCTCATACAAAATAATTTGACACTTTTGAAAGATATTCGATATATTCCATGTGTGTGTGTAAATTCGTAAGCGTTATAAAATATGATTGTTGTATCCTAAACAAAGGTTTATAACTTTCCTTTATACAAGATGGAGAAAATATAAGAAGCTAGGGAGCAAATAATTTTCTTCCCGGAATTCTCCAGTTTTTTCATTTCTTTCATTCTACCATTTTTTCATTATTATCTGCAGATCAGAGCATAATCATGGGATGTTACACTTAAAAAATAAAACTTTTACTGTTTTTTCATGATTGTCTTCAAATACCATTAGTTATTTTTAGCGTTTCAGTATTCCATTATTCTTTATTAATGTCCAAATAATTAAAACAAACGATTTCAGGACTAGAATTCAACTATTTTGCTCACAGTAGCTGTGCAATTATTATATTATCGTATATGACTCTAAGTTCAGCTAAATATGTCAAAAAAGCATGTAATGATATCAAGGATGAGCCAAGGTATATATATATATATATATATATATATATATATATATATATATATATATATATATATATATCCACCTAATACTGTCATCCATTAATTTCCTCAATTTAGTGTCCTTTCTAACCTCTTAAATACTATCACAATTTGAGTTTTTGCTTTCTTTTCCTTTACACCCTTTTATCTAATTCTTACGAATAACGAACGAGTGAATTTCGTTCAACATTATCTAATGGTAGACCTCCAAATTATAGCAGTTCAATATTAAAACTGGATTCAATAGATATGAGGTCAAAAATGGAACCTGTTTCTCGGAGGAAGAATCCATGAAAAAAAAGTTTCTTGCTAAGTTTTAATTTTTAGAAATCATAATTGAAACTGTATATTTCGCTAGCTTTCATTACTCCAGATTCCAGTAGAAAGTATGAAATTAAATTAAGTTTATTCTTGATATCGTGAATCATATGAAATACTGGTTTCTATGATAGTAATCTTCTATTACCGTTTTTGAACTACGGAGATTAATATTGATAGCGCAAATGATAGTAGAATTCTACCATTTACAGTAACAATGGAGAAAGAAAGTTGGAGATGAAACCAATTCTTACTGTACTGAACTCACATAAAAACTGCTTCTCCCTATCTCGCTTCTTACTATTTTTTCACTATAATGATTAGTGTTGAAATCAGAAATTGTTGCTCTCCACTTCTTGAGATGATCCGGTTCTCGCTATATCTTAACCTTTTTTATCTGATACCTTTCTACAGACAGACCGTTTTAAAGAGACGTTACGTAAGACATCCCATACTGATTCATTACATGCTTTGAAAGTCTAAAACACTGAACACAAGATTATGATCTTGTTGTTGAAGCTGATTCGATCTTAAAGAAAATTAGCAGGGTGTAAACTTTGATGAGCTTAGTAAACATATGAAATATTGTGGTACGCAGGCGTTTGATTCCCGAATTATGGGTCATCATAGCTGAAAACAATTCACACGAACGACAAAACACATTCGGTTTTCACTAAACTTCAAATACTGATGAAATTGTTTCAGTTAATTTAATTAGTTTAATTAATTGTTTAGTTAATTTTAGTGCTCAGGCCTTTGGTTCCCGAGTTATGGACAATCACAGCTAGGGAAAATCTACACTAACGACCAAACTCATTAGATTTTTACCAAATTTGACAAGCTTAATAGGCACATGATATAGTATGGTTTGTAGGTCTTCAGATTGAGAGTTGTAGACATTAAAGTCGAAAAAAAAATTTTTACTGGAACAAAGAAAACCATTCGATCTTCACCAAACTTGGCATGCTGATCAAATTTGACAAGCTTAGTAGGGACATAAAATATTATGATGTAAGTCTTTAGATTTAGAGTTATGGACCATCAAAACCGAAAAGAAATCTTTACGAGCAACAAAGCTCATCTGATCTTTACTAATGTTGGCGTGATGATAGAATTTAATAAGCTTAATATGAAGCATTGTTGTGTGTAAACCGAGTTATGTGATCAGAATTGAAGATTTGGAATGTCGTGAAATAAATTCTCTAATTGTTGTTTGTAATAAAGATACATGGAATAAATCTGTTAAAACGTTAATTTGAACCATAAGAAAGTATATGATGGACAGTTGAATAGCTATTTCTAAATGCATTATATGCTTATAAAGGATTTGCTAAACGAAACAGTAAAGAACATTTGTCTCAGAAGACTAATTTATTGTTGAAAATAATTTACTTCCCCTTTGTAACTTTCTTCATTATTTTTCTCTTCTACTCTGTACTTTTAAATACTTCATTACACATTTTATGCACTATGGTATGATAACAAGTTCAAACATAAATTTTGGCACTCCCTAATTTCTTTGAATTTTAAGGTACGAATAATAATATAAGAAACAAAATAAGTTTGTTATCACAAAAGCTCATCATTGACTTTTGTTCTAGCTAACTGGATCGAGTTTCATATTTGTATTTCAATTCCTGAGAGATCCATCTTGTTGTCCTCTCAGCTGTAACTAGGTCTTTGTAATGGTTGTTTTTCGATTATATTTCCAGTTAAAGTCTTTCCATTCTGGCTGCATGACCTGCCCACCTCAGCCTCCTAGAGTAGATGACTCTAGCAATGTTTGGTACATGGTATAAATTATTCAAGTCTCTCGGTTTAAAGTTTCCACCATTTCTCATTCTTGTTCCTCTTGGGTTTGATTATTCGTTTCCAGATCTTTATCTCAAATACTTTCAGTCTATGTTCTTCCCCCAGAGCAAGTGACTATATTTCATAACCATACAGCTCAAGGTGTGATTATTTGTTATATATATTTTAAGGTTCAAATCCCTCGACAGACTTCGAAACGACAAAAGAGTTTGAATTAAAAAAATAACACGAATCCCCTGCTTTCAACCGACATTTAATTTCTTCGTGAATATAGTTTTTGTCTGTTAGCACTGATGCTAGATATTTGAAAGTATCCATTTCGTCGAAAATATTATTTGATATTTTAACCATCCAAAATTGCTAAATTACGATCTCGGCGAACTTACATGTATTTAGTTTTCTCTCCAACTACTACAATATGTACCTGAAAACTCTACCATAGAAAACAAACAAAAATCAACTGAAAATAAAGAAACAAGTTTACCACGTTTTATTACCTGGGACTGGTGACGTAGTACTTTAATCCAGCGATTTTGCTGATTTCTATCCTGCGAGGGTTGATTTTGCATGGTAATCTATGTACCGGGAAATTGACATAAAAAATAGTGCTAATATCGAGATCTATCACAACAACATTGAAAGCTCTTCCAATAACATTGCTGGTATGATACAAATGACAGGCATGAATATAAAACTGCACTTCTAATTTTGATTCTGAATCAAACAACTAGACGTTCCTTCGGGTTCGATTCCCGGCGGGAGCACATGTGGTTCGGATTCCACGTTAATCAGTAGGTCCCGTCTCATATAGCCTCGCTGCTGAACAGGCCCGTATCCAGGGGGTTCTAGGGGGGCCGGGCCCTCCTAAATTTTTACTGCCCCCTCCACTAAATTTTCACGGTAGGCTTGCAAATGAACTATAATACGGTTATGAACTATAAGATGGTTAGATCGACCCCCTCCTAAATTCTACCGCCCCCTACATTTTTACCTACCGGCCTGCTGATGAAAGGGACGTTAAACTCAAAATCAAATCAAATCAAAACTAGACATTCCATTGCTGTTTAAAAACAATGTACATTTTCTCTTCAAACATGCACATTTTCTCTTTTCTCTTCGTTATATTAACTTTAAGTAACAAAAAATGTACTTTAAATTCATTTTAGTTTTACTAAAACGGAAAACTATTTAATTCTAAACTGTACATTCTTAATGATTTTTTTATATCAAGGGCTGTTGTTATTTACCCTTAGAGGAAATACGTTAAACGAAGCTAAACCTATATTTTTACGTCCCACGATTATGCCTATTAGATTAAAACAGACGGCGTTCATTAATATGAATGACAATGAAATATGGTGAGATGACAATGTAGATGGAAAGAGGTGAACTACGAGAAATCCACGGATCTGATGTTCTTCACTATAAAATCACTTCGCCAAGGGTCGAACCAGAAACTTCTAGCTTCATAAGTAAGTAAGTGCCTTGCGACTAAACCACTGTGTCCATGAATTACTATAAACGTTTAGTGAAAGATTAGGTGGACAAAGCATGTCTGGCGATAAAATGGCCATCAACACCATAGCAGTTTAGCACAGGTAGAGTGGGAGAGAAAACAATATTTGTGACTGGGGAGGGAAGTAGATGGCAGAGTACGTTGAAGAGAATTTTGTAGTGTTTCAGAAATGAGAGGAGCAGAAAGAGAGGAAAAACTATGAACAGACAGCTAGCTTCTGTTTGCTAGCTGGTCATGGTGTCGAAATGAATGCCCTGGTTTGACGTTCCATTTATTATTGCATCCAGCAGTCCCCCTTCTCCACTCAACACTAGGTTCCGCTTTCACGCTTGAGTCGTGTCGACACACAGCAATTAACAACATTCGCAGTCCATGTAATTCGAGTAGTTAAGGCATATTCTTGTGCTTGTTTTGGCACCAATCTACACCCCGTACCAATTCAAACGTTTTTCCATGAGTTTTTATTATTGTTTGGATATTTAGAAACTGCTACAATCAATAAAGGGAAAACAGTTTCATGTCATAGATGATTGGCTGCAATTCAATATTTTGAAGGCTGAAAAATGATGGGTTTTCTGTCCATTTCCAATAATGTGCAATGTTGTTTGAAAAACTAAGCACAGTTATCTATTTGAAAGTTTCTTCATAGTTTACCATGGATGGAATTAAATCAAATACTTTGAGTTTTCTGACGGTCGGTTGAGCCTCTTATTTTAAATCTGCGAATTTAAGAAGTAGGCCTAACAATGTCAAGTGTACAATACGTGAAGGAGTTTGGTTAGTATTGCGTGTTACATACTTGGTTAATATTGAAAACGAAAGTGGTAGTATATTCCTCTACTTCCGGTTTTAGAAAGTGGATATAGAATAATCTTAGGACATTTATTTGACTGCAAGAAACCACTTGTGGTTGTGTGTTATCGTTTTTGCTCTATAGCGGTCAACATTAAAATAGGAAGTGGTTAACGTTTTTTCACTTCCTATTTGAAGAGATGGATAAGAAGGTAAATGATACCCATTCTTAGAACGCTGAATCGATTTGTTTAAGAAAAGCTTCTGGCTTTTTCTTATCGTGTTCGCTCTATGAATATAAATATTAGAAGTGAAAATTATTGTGGATTTCCTTCACTAGATGATAGTTTACGTTCTACCTATATAAGTCACCGTCTAAGTAGTATAACTGTAATTAACACAATTTAATTAATTACCTTTTATTTCTAAGGGAATACCCAATATACTTAATCTTAAGTGTAAACATTAGTAAGTATTTAATATAATTTTCTTTTATTAAGCACAGAAAGTTACCTAACAAAGCTTCTACTTCCGTATTTACCTTCTAAATTCTATAACTCAGATGGCAAGGCAACAGTATCAATCATAAACAAAACAGTTCCATCATTTTGTTTTTAAGTTACCCAAACCCTCCATGAATCTTTCGCCCTCGTCCTCCTTCTGTTTCTTTGGGTCCATTCGTCCTTAACTTGTTGTCTAGTCACATCTTTCATTATTTCACCCTCTTCTTCCATTATAGACTACAAGTCAGTACTACGGATAGTAATAGTAGAGAGTTAAAGATGGACATTAAATGTATTCTTGGGACGCTTATTCGATAGTAGAAAGTTTGCTCTATACTGATAAAGGTTAAAACTGGAAGAGATTGATTTTGTACCACTTTCGGATCATCTTCATCAATGAAGTCGGTTCCTATTCTTTTGACCCTCTTCAAAGTTTACGTCCTGGCTAAAATTGGCGGTGACCCATCAAGTAATTAGCTTTTGAGATGTTCTCGCACTTACGGACGAACACAAATACAGACATAGTAAATATATACGGTGTAAAAATGTTTTGTGAACGTAAACTATTTACAATTTTATTCACAGATTCAAAAATAATGGCTTTTTAAAGAGAAATGAGTGACTATTATTTTAATAAGGTTATTGGGTTCAATAAGGGTACATTAGTTATTATTAATGTACGCGTAGGTTTTCTATTGAATTCACGGTGTTCTGGTGATCTAATCTATTTTTGTGTTACTAGTCTAGCCCATTAAAATTATTAGAATTCCATAATTCTGTCTAATGCACTTTCTTTTAACTCATTCTAAATAATACAACGTGTACCTCTACTTTCAGACCAATTCCGTAACTAATGTCACTTATCAAGACAATTACTGTACTATCAGCTCTAATACACTACCATTTGCTGAAATCCTGTACAAAGGATTCGGTGAATTACCAAGATTTTAACTAATATTCTTGTATATATCTATCAAACGTACAATTATAACAACAAAATTGAAACAATACACACAATTTATACATTAACTATATCTACCTTTTCTAGTATCGCTTTTTATACTGTCCATTTTCTGGCAACAGTCAACTTGCACATACTTATAAAGTATTCATATGTATAACATACAGTATGAATACTTTTCACCTCCTCATAATATTCTTTCTACATATTCTTTGTTTTCCATTCACATCTTTAAAAACAAATGCATGTATGTTATAGAATATCTTTATCATATTTAGGAAAGTTAAAGTGTACTTTTTACTTTAAACAGGAGGTCTCACTTTTCTATGTATTAAGGCCAGAGACGTGGTTCTGCAGTCCAGTTCTCTTGAATGCAGTGAACTGTGGTGAGGAACGGTACATACTGTGAACGTTAATCCAGAATGATGGGCTGTGCATTGATCAACTGCTTTGGATTCAAGTTCCCTTCGATGTTAGTAACCTACATTAGTAAGTCCCGTCCCTCGTAACTTTGGTATTGCAAAGAACGCAAAATGAAAAACTCAAACTCCATCTGACATGTAACTTTGGTTTGCAAAAGCATAATAGATTCAGTCATTGTCACGAACAAAGTTTTGCTTATTTTCGAACTGCAAACATTTTTATAGGGTTAATTCTCAAAATATTTTTGTATTAACAAAAAATAATTAAGAAATGGAAGTTTAGTGGAACTGAGATATTCATTCAGAAAATAATGTATAATCATTCACTGTGAAATGGCCCATTGAAATCTCGAATTCACATCAATGTTATTCTCAGGTGACTTCCACGTTGGAGCCCAACGTTCTGTGAGAGTGTGGGGTATCATTTGCATAATCAAGTACTGCTTAGAATAATTCAATATACTGCGAAACAAAACTCATTCAAAAGTGAGAGCATGATTCTGAATCAAACACTGTTGTTTTACTGTACGTGATTGTGATTCAAGTTTATTAACAATTTCGATCCTGGGCTAATCTGACCTTGTTTATTCCAGTATCCTGGGGTTTTTAGACCTTTAAAATTTATAGCACATTACTAAATAATAATAGACGCCTAAAAACATTGCAAACAAGTTTTTGGACTCTAGATTTTATTATGAATATACAATTTGGTGATGTAGGAACAGGTAGTTCGATACACTGTTGTTTGAAATATGTACCTTTTGAACAGCCCCAAAAAAATTTTACAATACAAAAATAATACTCTCGCTGCGTATGAAGTGCGAACAGTAACAATGTTGCGTAATAAGGAGCGGGAAATCTGCGGGAACTATGGTGGCGCTTTGCGGCTGGTCTGTTGACTTCACTCATATGTACGGGAAGGAGGGTACCGTCGTATACTCTCGCCACGGGCGCTGATTTTCCACCGCACGGAACTGCTCATGTACTTACCTGCTTTATATATATATATATATATATATATATATATATATATATATATATATATATATATATATAGGGTGTTTCCGTGATGCTGTGCAAAACTCAGGGGATGAAAGATGTTGGCAAAATAAGGAATTTAAGGATAGGAACAAATGTCCGAAAATGCGTGGTTTTGAAGATAGGGGCCGCCGACAATTTGGTAGGGGCCGCCGACAATAATACAAAAATGGTAATAACTCGAGAAGGAAATGTCGGATTAAGATCCGGTCAAAGGCAGTGTGCATTATTTTTGCGTGCAGATTTCATTAATATTAGAATAGATTGATAGCAGGGCTGCGCAAAGAAATATAGGATATTTCGAACATCTGCAACAAACCGGTGACGAGAAATTAGTAACTGTTCATTAAAGATGTTTCGGATAGTTATGATGCCACTAGCTTAAGTATGAGCTGCACACAGTAATATGCTGTGAAAGAAAGAGGTACGTACGTAATGGTGACGGCTCACGGGGCAAGATGGAGAAGGGGGGTGGGCAAGCGCAAAAGAAAGAGTCCGATGTGAGGAACTACTACTAGCACATGCGACAGAACAGTAATTACACGGTAGGAGTGTGAAAGAAAGCCGTAGCAGGACGGCCGCGCAGAAGAACACAAATTATTCTGGGAAGCTGGTTCATTACAAGACGTCATATGTGTGCATGGAACGTAAATGAGACGACAAAGAAAAAGGACTTAAAACTCCCTTGGGTATCGTACAAAAAGAAGGCGAATACGTTTGGTACACAACACAGAACAAAGCCATCAGACACCACCGTTATACAAAGCCATATAAAGCCTACCGTGTAAACATCGTAAATGTACTGTTCATAAAACACAGAGATTGTACTTACTATGTGCAGTTCCACCGTATATGTTCAAAATGAGGTACTCCGTCTTCGATGCATGCATAACGGCGTCGGAAGAAGCTTTGTCGTACACGCTCAAATATCTCCGGAGTGATTCAGATGATGCCAATGACAGCGAGGATGCGTGCCAGGAGGTTCTCTTCTTTCTCTACAGGAGTTTCGTAGATAAGACTTTTCATGTAGCCCCACAAGAAGAAATCAGGTACGGCGAACGAGCGAGCCATGCAACAGGACCCTCTCGCCCGATCCATCTATCTCGGAATGTTTCTTCGAGATAAGCACGAGCAACAGCAGCAAAGTGGGCTGCCGCTCCGTCATACTGAAATGAAATGAAATTAAATCGTTGAGTTCTACGTCCCATGGTTATGCCGGTTAGACTAAAGGAGACGATGATGATGAGAGATGAGTGAAATGGTGGAATAAAGAAAGTGGGAGAAAACGGGAGAACCCCGAGAAACCTCAGGAGCACGATGTTTGTCCACCACAAAATCCACACGGCGCGAGCTGGGATCGAATCAGGGAACCCAAGCAGCGGAGGTGAACGCTCTACCACTGAGCCACCACGCCCTCCGTCATGCTGAAACAACATCTGCTGTCGAACAACAAGCGGGACAGTATCTAATGGTTCTGGAATCGTATGCTGCAG